>NC_044034.1:169566666-169853748 GCF_901765095.1 Microcaecilia unicolor | reverse complement strand
TTCTCCGAGGACAGCAGGCTGATTGTTCTCACGACTGGGTGACGTCCGCGGCAGCCCCCACCAACCGGAAGAAGCTTCGCGGGCGGTCCGCACGCAGGGCATGCCCACCGCGCATGCGCGGCCGTCTTCCCGCCCGTGCGCGACCGTTCCCGCTCAGTTGAATGACAAGCAAAAAAGATGAAAACGCAACTCCAAGGGGAGGAGGGAGGGTAGGTGAGAACAATCAGCCTGCTGTCCTCGGAGAACACCTGCTACAGGTATGTATCATTCACTTTCTCCGAGGACAAGCAGGCTGCTTGTTCTCACGACTGGGGTATCCCTAGCTCTCAGGCTCACTCAAAACAAGAATCCAGGTCAATTGACCTCGCAACGGCGAGGGCATAACAGAAATTGACCTACGAAGAACAACTAACTGAGAGTGCAGCCTGGCCAGAATAAATGCGGGTCCTGGAGGGTGGAGTTGGATTTACACCCCAAACAGATTCTGCAGCACCGACTGCCCGAACCGCTGTTGCGTCGGGTATCCTGCTGGAGGCAGTAATGTGATGTGAATGTGTGGACAGATGACCACGTCGCAGCCTTGCAAATCTCTTCAATAGTGGCTGACTTCAAGTGGGCCACTGACGCTGCCATGGCTCTAACACTATGAGCTGTGACATGACCCTCAAGAGCCAGCCCAGCCTGGGCGTAAGTGAAGGAAATGCAATCTGCTAGCCAATTGGAGATGGTGCGTTTCCCACAGCGACCCCTAGCCTGTTGGGGTCGAAAGAAACAAACAATTGGGCGGACTGTCTGTGGGGCTGTGTCCGCTCCAAGTAGAAGGCCAATGCTCTCTTGCAGTCCAATGTGTGCAACTGACGTTCAGCAGGGCGGGTATGAGGCCTGGGGAAGAATGTTGGCAAGACAATTGACTGGTTAAGATGGAACTCTGACACCACCTTCGGCAGGAACTTTGGGTGGGTGCGGAGCACTACTCTGTTGTGATGAAATTTGGTATATGGAGCATGAGCTACCAGGGCTTGAAGCTCACTGACCCTACGAGCTGAAGTAACTGCCACCAAGAAAATGACCTTCCAGGTCAAGTACTTCAGATGGCAGGTATTCAGTGGCTCAAAAGGAGGTTTCATCAGCTGGGTGAGGACGACGTTGAGATCCCATGACACTGTAGGAGGCTTGATAGGGGGCTTTGACAAAAGCAAACCTCTCATGAATCGAACGACTAAAGGCTCTCCAGAGATGGCTTTACCTTCCACACGATAATGGTAAGCACTAATCGCACTAAGGTGATTCCTTACTGAGTTGGTCTTGAGGCCAGACTCTGATAAGTGCAGAAGGTATTCAAGCAGGTTCTGTGCAGGGCAAGAACGAGGTTCTAGGGCCTTGCTCTCACACCAAACGACAAACCTCCTCCACTTGAAAAAGTAACTCTTTTTAGTGGAATCCCTCCTAGAGGCAAGCAAGACACGGGAGACACCCTCAGACAGACCCAACGCAGTGAAGTCTACGCCCTCAACATCCAGGCCGTGAGAGCCAGGGACTGAAGGTTGGGGTGCAGCAACGCTCTGTCGTTCTGCGAAATGAGAGTCGGAAAACACTCCAATCTCCACGGTTCTTCGGAGGACAACTCCAGAAGAAGAGGGAACCAGATCTGACGGGGCCAAAAGGGCGCTATCAGAATCATGGTGCCGTGGTCTTGCTTGAGCTTCAGTAAGGTCTTTCCCACCAAAGGTATGGGAGGATAAGCATACAGGAGGCCGGTCCCCCAATGAAGGAGAAAGGCGTCCGACGCTAGCCTGCCGTGTGCCTGAAGTCTGGAACAGAACAGAGGCAGCTTGTGGTTGGTCTGAGAAGCGAAAAGGTCCACCGAGGGGGTGCCCCACTCTCGGAAGATCTTGCGTACCACTCTGGCATGAAGCGACCACTCGTGCGGTTGCATGACTCTGCTCAGCCTGTCGGCCAGACTGTTGTTTACACCTGCCAGGTATGTGGCTTGGAGGAGCATGCCGAACTGGCAAGCCCAACGCCACATTCCGACGGCTTCCTGACACAAGGGGTGAGATCCGGTGCCCCCCTGCTTGTTGGTGTAATACATTGCAACCTGATTGTCTGTCCGAATTTGGATAATTTGGCAGGACAGCCGATCTCTGAAAGCCTTCAGTGCGTTCCAGATCGCTCGGAGCTCCAGGAGGTTGATCTGTAGATCCTTTTCCTGGAGGGACCACAGACCCTGGGTGTGGAGCCCATCGACATGAGCCCCCCACCCCAGGCGAGATGCATCCGTCGTCAGCACTTTCGTGGGCTGTGGAATTTGGAATGGACGTCCCAGGGTCAAATTGGTCCGAATGGTCCACCAGAGCAGTGAAGTGCGGCAACTGGTGGAGAGGCGAATGACATCCTCTAGATTCCCGGTGGCTTGGAACCACTGGGAAGCTAGGGTCCATTGAGCAGATCTCATGTGAAGATGAGCCATGGGAGTCACATGGACTGTGGAGGCCATATGACCCAGAAGTCTCAACATCTGCTGAGCTGTGACCTGCTGAGACGCTCTGGTCTGCGATGCCAGGGACAGGAGGTTGTTGGCCCTCGCTTCGGGAAGGAAGGCCTGAGCCGTCTGGGTATTCAGCAGAGCTCCTATGAATTCCAGAGACTGGGTTGGCTGGAGATGGGACTTTGGGTAATTTATCACAAACCCCAGCAGCTCCAGGAGTTGAATAGTGCACTGCATGGACCGGAGGGCTCCTGCCTCCGAGGTGTTCTTGACCTGCCAATCGTCGAGATATGGGAACACGTGCACTCCCAGCTTGCGTAGATACGCCGCCACCACCACGAGGCACTTTGTAAACACCCATGGGGCAGAGGCGAGCCCAAAGGGCAGCACACAATACTGAAAGTGCCGTGCGCCCAGGCAGAATCTGAGATACTGTCTGTGAGCTGGCAGTATCGGGATGTGAGTGTATGCGTCCTTTAAATCCAGGGAACATAGTCAATCGTTTTTCTGAATCATTGGCAGAAAGGTGCCCAAGGAAAGCATCCTGAACTTTTCTTTGACCAGGAATTTGTTCAGGCCTCTCAGGTCTAGGATGGGACGCATCCCCCCTGTTTTCTTTCCACAAGGAAGTACCTGGAATAGAATCCCTGCCCTTCCTGCCCGGGTGGTACGGGCTCGACCGCATTGGCGCTGAGAAGGGCAGAGAGTTCCTCTGCAAGTACCTGCTTGTGATGGGAGCTGAAGGATTGAGCTCCTGGAGGACAATTTGGTGGAAGGGAGGCCAAATTTAGGGCGTATCCGCACTGCACTATTTGGAGAACCCACTGGTCGGAGGTTATGAGAGGCCACCTTTGGTGAAAAAATGTTAACCTCCCTCCGACCGGCAGATTGTCCGGCACGGACAGTTTGAGGGCGGCTATGTTCCCGTGGATCCAGTCAAAAGCCCGTCCCCGGCTTTTGCTGTGGAGGCGCAGGGGGCTGCTTAGGCGCACGCTGTTGACGAGAACGAGCGCGCTGGGGCTGTCCCTGTGCCTGTCGAGGCCTTCGGGCCGGCTGGGTGTACCTACGCTTGGCAAAAGCATAGGGCGCAGCCTGCCGGGCCCGGGAAAAACGTCCACCTGCTGAGGTGGATGCTGAAGGCGCACTGTGGGAGAGCTTGTCGAGGGCGGTTTCCCGCTGATGCAGTTGGTCCACCAGCTGCTCGACCTTCTCGCCAAAAATATTATCCCCCCCGGCAAGGGACGTCAGCCAGTCTCTGCTGGGTGCGGTTGTCCAGGTCAGAGGCACGCAGCCATGAGAGCCTGCGCATCACTATACCTTGGGCCGCAGCACGAGATGCCACGTCACAGGTGTCATAGATACCCCTGGACAGGAACTTTCTGCACGCCTTCAGCTGCCTGACCACCTCCTGATAAGGCCTGGACTGCTCCGGCGGGAGCTTATCAACCAGGTCCGCCAGTTGCTTTACAGTGTTCCGCATGTGGATGCTCGTGTAGAGCTGGTATGATTGGATGCGGGTCACGAGCATGGAAGATTGGTAGGCCTTCCTCCCAAACGAGTCCAGAGTGCGAGACTCCCGCCCCGGGGGCGCCGAGGCGGTATCCCTCGAACTCCTTGCCCTCTTGAGAGCAGAATCCACAACCGCCGAGTCATGGTGCAATTGGGGCCGCATTAACTCTGGGTCCGAGTGGATTCTGTACTGGGACTCTGCTTTCTTGGGGATGATGGGATTAGATAATGGTCTCATCCAGTTCCAAAGCAGTGTCTCTTTGAGGACATTGTGCAATGGCACCGTGGAGGACTCTCTAGGTGGTGATGGATAGTCGAGGACCTCGAGCATCACAGCCCTCGGCTCATCCACAGAGACCACGGGGAAGGGAATGCAAATGGACATGTCCCTTACAAAGGAGGCAAAGGAGAGGCTCTCAGGAGGCGAGAGCTTCCTCTCTGGTGAAGGCGTGGGGTCAGAGGGAAGGCCCACAGACTCCTCTGAGGAGAAATATCTGGGGTCCTCCTCTTCCCCCCATGAGGCCTCTTCCTCGGTATCGGACATAAGCTCATGTAGCTGAGTCCTTAACCGGGCCCGGCTCGACGTCGAGGCACCGAGGCCTCGGTGTCGTCGAGCAGTGGACTCCTGCGCCGGCGGGGACGAAGCTCCCTCCATCGATGTCAACGGGGACTCCACCTGCGTGGCGGTCGAGACCGGCGCCGCAAGCGGCGGCGGTGTCGAAGGCCTCGGCACCGGGCTAGAGCTCGCCGGCGCCACAGTCATCGGCGCCGAGGGCGCAAGCACCCCCGACGCCGGCACAGCCTGGCGCATCAGCCCTTCCAGGATCCCCGGAAGGATGGCTCGGAGGCACTCGTCCAGGCCTGCTGTCGGGAAAGACGGGGGGGCCGGTAGAGGGTGCCGGTGCCGGAAGCTGCTCGGGTCCAGGAGACTGCACCGAAGTGCTGGGACCCTGACGTGTCGGTACCTCCACTACCAAAGGGGACCTCTCCTCTCGACGCGGACGCTTCGTCGTCGACTCCTCGCCGGCACCAAGAGCCGGGCACACCGATGGGGACCAATGACGGTGCTTTTTCTGCTTTTTGCGGCGCCCGTCATCGGCGCCCGGTGGAACGGAGGAGGAGGTCGATCCCCCTCGGTCTCGAGGGGCCGGGTCAGACAGGGTTCGGTCCCGAGGGCCATGGGCAGAGGGAGTGACCGGGGCCGATTGCCCACGCGGCCTCTCACCCCTACCATCACCGGAGGACCGGCGGGCCGATGGGACCTGTGCTCCTGGGGTCGATGCCATCGGTGCCGATTTCGCAGACATCGATACCGGTACCGAAGAACCGGCCGTCGATACCGATGCCGTCGAGGTCGACGTCGAGGGGCCGGCGCAAGTTCCAAAAAGACGGTCCCGAAGAACTTGCCTCGCAACCTGAGTCCGTTTCCGGAGACCAAGACACAAAGAACACGACTTGATATTGTGCTCCGGCCCGAGGCACTGGAGGCACCAAGCGTGGGTGTCGGTCTGCGAGATAGGCCGGCCGCACCGACCACACGTCTTAAATCCACTCGGGACCTTCGAGGACATCAACGGAAAAATCACGTCGGCGAAATTAAAGTCGTCGATGGTGGCGGTAAATCACACCTCAAAAAATAAATCGACCCGCGCGGCCACAAGGCCGCAACGCGACGCCCCCGCTAGAAATGAGAGAAAAAACAAGCGCGTTCACTCTTCTTTTTTTTTTTTTAAACAAGAAAAGAGAAAGTCCGGAACGCGCGGGAACCAGAAACAAAAAATAAGAACTTCGCAAACAACACGACGGTTTTCCGGGGCTGACAAGAGAGAGCGGCGACGCACGACTCTCTCCAGCGCAGAAAAAATAAGACTGGTGGGAACGGTCGCGCACGGGCGGGAAGACGGCCGCGCATGCGCGGTGGGCGTGCCCTGCGTGCGGACCGCCCGCGAAGCTTCTTCCGGTTGGTGGGGGCTGCCGCGGACGTCACCCAGTCGTGAGAACAAGCAGCCTGCTTGTCCTCGGAGAATGATACACAGTCCATTTTTAGACATATGTCAGAAGCAGAGGAAGAATATGCTGATAGGGAATGAGAGTACTGGTGCTGTGCTGGGAGGGAGGGAGCAAGTGTGCTTGAGAGAGAGTACTGGGACTGGGGTTTTGCTGAGGTGCTGTAGGTGGATTGTGCTGAAACAGTTTATTTATTTTTAATAAAGATATATAAAACTTTAAAAAACTGAATTAAGGTTTCTGAAGAATCAACTGAAAAAAATGCAACTACAAGCACTGCTTGCATCAATAAAAATCTATTTTTAATACACTCCCAAAATACCCAATACCTGAAATAAAAACACAATTTATGAACACCTAGATTTCAAAGTCTATAGAGGTCAATATTTAAATGGGTTTAAGCAAATAGGAAATGCCCCTGCCCGGTTAAACCCCAACTAAGCTGGCTACTAATATTCAGCAGCACTTAACTGAGTAGTGCTACTGCATATCGACTGTAATCGGCCATTCCCTAACTGGTGAAGTTAGAGGTGGTCTGGGGGCAGAGTTTGGGCAGAGCCACTAGTTAACCTACGATATTCAGTCTGCTAACCAGCTAAGTATGTGGATAAAGTTAAGACAGCAAAAAAGCTGTCCTAATTTTATCCGCCAAGTTTACCAGGCACTGGTCTGAATATTGGCCATTGTCTGATTAACTTCCCGGTCACTGCACTAACCTGGATATTCAATGCCAAAGGCTGGACATGCCCTGAGTATCTGGGTTTATGAACTGAGTATCGGGCCCAAATAAACTTTTTTTTAAAACTAGATCTAGATGAGATTGTGAAGGGCTGTGCATATAATGCATCATTTTCGGGAGATGCTGTTGCTGGATGTATATCTGACTCACTCTTCAATTTCAGCAATGCTCACCTGATCCAGAAGAGGTGGCTGAGGTCAGCTCATCCTGCGTTATTCTCCTTTTGTGAACTGAGTATTGGTACGTGGGATGATGACCCTGGAATGATTTTGTAAAGCTGAAATTAGGCATTCAGGAATCGTCATTTCTTCTGAGGAATCAGATCTAATGAAGGTGGATCCTGGAATTACTGGTAGCATGTTCTCAGAACTATTTCTCACATCCAGAGAACTGTCACTTCATAAACACTTTGAATGGGCTGAGTCAGCATCAGGGGCATAGCCAGACACCCAATTTTTGGTGGGCCTGTACCTAAGATGGGTGGGCAGAAGAACCCCATCCCATCCCACAGGTGATTTGGTCTCTCCTTCTCTCGCCTGCATGCCATATGGTCTCTCAAACATCCTCCCTCTCCCGCATACTTTTTAAATAGCAGATTTTCACCGGCAGTGAGCAGCAACTAATACACACTGCTCATGTTGGCCTCACAGCCTTTCCACTGATGCAACTTCCTGTTTCCGCATAGGTGGGAATACATCAGAGGGAAGGCTGTGGGGCTGGTGCGAGCAGTATGTAGCAGTTGCTGCTTGCTGCAGGCGAAGATCTGCTATTTATAAGGTATGCAAGAGGGGCAGTTGTTGAGAGTTTGCAGTTGGTGGGGCTTGGGAATCCCTGCCAGCCACATCATAGGTGTGGTGCTACTAGGTGGGTCTGAGCCCAAAGTGAGTAGGCCCGGCTTCGCCACTGGTCAGCATTACCACACCGGCAGCTGCTAGCGGCTTTGTAAAAGGGGGAAAAACTCAGATCCCCTCTCCCCCAGCTCCCTGATACAAAATAAAGACCTCCTCGTTCAGATCCCACCTTTGGGATTTACCCAGAGGTGAACCCTGGTAGTCTAGTGGGATAGGGCAGAAGCAGTTCCCTCTGGCTCCTATCCCATCTTGGCTCTGGGTTCACAATGGCCACAATGACCTCTTAGTGGTAGTCTTGTGGGACTTCCCTACAAGGCAGCCCTTATATGAAAGGCTTCTCCCTAGTGGTAGTACTACTAAGGGATCATCACAGCCATTTTGAACCTGGAGCCAAAAAGGGGCAAGAGAGGGATGAGACTGCTGGATACTGGCTGGTACCTGGATAAGTACCGATAGCCAAGCATGCCTGTATATGCCCTGGATATTCAATGCTGGTGCCAGGACATGGCCCAGCATTGAATATCAGGGCCTTAATTCAGCCCACGGCTGTTGGAGTTTAAAAACATGCTGACTGCCACTGGCTGAATATCAACCAGATAGTAAATAAAGACAAACAAATATAAAAACAATACACTGAACAATCCTCTTATGAAAACTGTGATATAATCCAAGATGATACTTTGATAAAATAGAAGTGAGCAGGTAGAGACTGTGACAGAGAAACCAGTTAAGACATGTGGCTACAGGAGCTGTCAATTTCATGCAAGAGATAAATTAACTAGATAGACACAGTGTCATATAGGTATAAGTAGATATTAAAAATTGATCTCAGAGACCACGTGATGCATTGAGGGAGTAGGACATGGGTTCCAGCTCTCTGAGGTTCCTGCACCCACAAAATCTAATATTGCTGCAAACTTCATCGCAAAAAAGTGCCTGATCGCTGTTGGGATTGTTGAATGAATAAATACTTAATGCCAATGACAGGCTAACAAAGGAACTAAACGTGAACGAGAGAAGCCGAGAGCAGAGCTGGCCAAAATGGAAGACCAGAACTTACAAAATGGCCCAGCCTTTTCGACGGTACAATTGTTATAACTGACTGCAGTGGTGGAGAAGGCAGTGGAGCCTAAACTAGAACGCCTTTCGGAGCAGTTTAAAAACTTTGAAAGCATTTTGGCGGACACCAATAATGGTACGGGAGAACTAGAGCAGAGAATATTAGCCCTTGAAGACACATCTCCTACTACGGCAGCGACAGTGAAAGCACTGCAGGATACAGTACAGCATTTGTCTGGAAAACTGATCTCATCGGCCTAATTTACGTAGGGTTACCATATGGCTCCAGAAAAAGGAGGACGGATTGAGCCAGCCGGGTTTTACTTCCATTGCTTTCAATGGAAAGCAATGGAAGTAAAACCCGGCTGGCTCAATCCGTTCTCCTTTTTCTGGAGACATATGGTAACCCTAAATTTACGGATCATAGGTTTACCGGAGTTAGTGAGTGATAAAGTGCTGACTTCGATGCTTGAGCGCTGGCTGGCAACGGAGTTTGCAGTGTCGGATCGGACAGGGCAGCTGTGCTTGGAACGAGCTCACCGCATGGGAAAACAACAAAATGGCCGACAACTGCCACGTGCAGTGATAATTAAAGTACACAACTATACTCATAAAATGGAAATATTTTATTTTTTGTTACATTTGTACCCCGTGCTTTCCCACTCATGGCAGGCTCAATGTGGCTTACATGGGGCAAAGCGAATGCTACATACCTGTAGAAGGTATTCTCCGAGGACAGCAGGCTGATTGTTCTCACTGATGGGTGACGTCCACGGCAGCCCCTCCAATCGGAAACTTCACTAGCAAAGGTCTTTGCTAGTCCTCGCGCGCTCATGCGCACCGCGCATGCGCGGCCGTCTTCCCGCCCGAACCGGCTCGTGTTCGTCAGTCCCATATGTAGCAAAACAAAGCAAGGGAAGACACAACTCCAAAGGGGAGGTGGGCGGGTTTGTGAGAACAAGCAGCCTGCTGTCCTCGGAGAATACCTTCTACAGGTATGTAGCATTCGCTTTCTCCGAGGACAAGCAGGCTGCTTGTTCTCACTGATGGGGTACCCCTAGCCCCCAGGCTCACTCAAAACAACAACCATGGTCAATTGGGCCTCGCAACGGCGAGGACATAACTGAGATTGACCTAAAAAATTTACCAACTAACTGAGAGTGTAGCCTGGAACAGAACAAACAGGGCCCTCGGGGGGTGGAGTTGGATCCTAAAGCCCAAACAGGTTCTGAAGAACTGACTGCCCGAACCGACTGTCGCGTCGGGTATCCTGCTGCAGGCAGTAATGAGATGTGAATGTGTGGACAGATGACCACGTCGCAGCTTTGCAAATTTCTTCAATAGAGGCTGACTTCAAGTGGGCTACCGACGCAGCCATGGCTCTAACATTATGAGCCGTGACATGACCCTCAAGAGCCAGCCCCACCTGGGCGTAAGTGAAGGAAATGCAATCTGCTAGCCAATTGGATATGGTGCGTTTCCCCACAGCCACTCCCCTCCTATTGGGATCAAAAGAAACAAACAATTGGGCGGACTGTCTGTTGGGCTGTGTCCACTCCAGATAGAAGGCCAATGCTCTCTTGCAGTCCAATGTGTGCAGCTGACGTTCAGCAGGGCAGGAATGAGGACGGGGAAAGAATGTTGGCAAGACAATTGACTGGTTCAGATGGAACTCCGACACAACCTTTGGCAAGAACTTAGGGTGAGTGCGGAGGACTACTCTGTTATGATGAAATTTGGTGTAAGGGGCCTGGGCTACCAGGGCCTGAAGCTCACTGACTCTACGAGCTGAAGTAACTGCCACCAAGAAAATGACCTTCCAGGTCAAGTACTTCAGATGGCAGGAATTCAGTGGCTCAAAAGGAGGTTTCATCAGCTGGGTGAGAACGACATTGAGATCCCATGACACTGTAGGAGGCTTGACAGGGGGCTTTGACAACAGCAAACCTCTAATGAAGCGAACAACTAAAGGCTGTCCTGAGATCGGCTTACCTTCCACATGGTAATGGTATGCACTGATTGCACTAAGGTGAACCCTTACAGAGTTGGTCTTGAGACCAGACTCAGACAAGTGCAGAAGGTATTCAAGCAGGGTCTGTGTAGGACAAGAGCGAGGATCTAGGGCCTTGCTGTCACACCAGACGGCAAACCTCCTCCATAGAAAGAAGTAACTCCTCTTAGTGGAATCTTTCCTGGAAGCAAGCAAGATGCGTGAGACACCCTCTGACAGACCCAAAGAGGCAAAGTCTACGCTCTCAACATCCAGGCCGTGAGAGCCAGGGACCGGAGGTTGGGATGCAGAAGCGCCCCTTCGTCCTGTGTGATGAGGGTCGGAAAACACTCCAATCTCCACGGTTCTTCGGAGGACAACTCCAGAAGAAGAGGGAACCAGATCTGACGCGGCCAAAAAGGAGCAATCAGAATCATGGTGCCTCGATCTTGCTTGAGTTTCAACAAAGTCTTCCCCACCAGAGGTATGGGAGGATAAGCATACAGCAGACCCTCCTCCCAGTCCAGGAGGAAGGCATCCGATGCCAATCTGCCGTGGGCCTGAAGCCTGAAACAGAACTGAGGGACTTTGTGGTTGGCTCGAGATGCGAAGAGGTCTACCAAGGGGGTGCCCCACACCTGGAAGATCTGTCGCACTACACGGGAATTGAGCGACCACTCGTGAGGTTGCATAATCCTGCTCAACCTGTCGGCCAGACTGTTGTTTACGCCTGCCAGATATGTGGCTTGGAGCACCATGCCGTGACGGCGAGCCCAGAGCCACATGCTGACAGCTTCCTGACACAGGGGGCGAGATCCGGTGCCCCCCTGCTTGTTGACGTAGTACATGGCAACCTGGTTGTCTGTCTGAATTTGGATAATTTGGTGGGACAGCCGATCTCTGAAACTCCAGAAGATTGATCTGCAGATTGCGTTCCTGGAGGGACCAGCTTCCTTGGGTGTGAAGCCCATCGACATGAGCTCCCCAGCCCAGGAGAGACGCATCCGTGGTCAGCACTTTTTGTGGCTGAGGAATTTGGAAAGGACGTCCCAGAGTCAGATTGGACCAAATCGTCCACCAATACAGGGATTCGAGAAAACTCGTAGACAGGTGGATTACGTCTTCTAGATCCCCAGCAGCCTGGAACCACTGGGAAGCTAGGGTCCATTGAGCAGATCTCATGTGAAGGCGGGCCATGGGAGTCACATGGACTGTGGAGGCCATGTGGCCTAGCAATCTCAACATCTGCCGAGCTGTGATCTGCTGGGACGCTCGCACCCGGGAGACGAGGGACAACAAGTTGTTGGCTCTCGTCTCTGGGAGATAGGCGCGAGCCGTCCGAGAATCCAGCAGAGCTCCTATGAATTCGAGTCTCTGCACTGGGAGAAGATGGGACTTTGGATAATTTATCACAAACCCCAGTAGCTCCAGGAGGCGAATAGTCATCTGCATGGACTGCAGGGCTCCTGCCTCGGATGTGTTCTTCACCAGCCAATCGTCGAGATATGGGAACACGTGCACCCCCAGCCTGCGAAGTGCCGCTGCTACTACAGCCAAGCACTTTGTGAACACCCTGGGCGCAGAGGCGAGCCCAAAGGGTAGCACACAGTACTGGAAGTGACGTGTGCCCAGCTGAAATCGCAGATACTGTCTTTGAGCTGGCAGTATCAGGATGTGTGTGTAGGCATCCTTCAAGTCCAGAGAGCATAGCCAATCGTTTTCCTGAATCATGGGAAGGAGGGTGCCCAGGGAAAGCATCCTGAACTTTTATTTGATTAGATATTTGTTCAGGGCCCTTAGGTCTAGGATGGGACGCATCCCCCCTGTTTTCTTTTCCACAAGGAAGTACCTGGAATAGAATCCCAGCCCTTCTTGCCCGGATGGCACGGGTTCAACCGCATTGGCGCTGAGAAGGGCGGAGAGTTCCTCTGCAAGTACCTGCTTGTGCTGGAAGCTGTAAGACTGAGCTCCCGGTGGACAATTTGGAGGTTTTGAGGCCAAATTGAGAGTGTATCCTTGCCGGACTATTTGGAGAACCCACTGATCGGAGGTTATGAGAGGCCACCTTTGGTGAAAAGCTTTCAACCTCCCTCCGACTGGCAGGTCACCCGGCACTGACACTTGGATGTCGGCTATGCTCTGCTGGAGCCAGTCAAAAGCTCGTCCCTTGCTTTTGCTGGGGAGCCGAGGGGCCTTGCTGAGGCGCACGCTGCTGACGAGAGCGAGCGTGCTGGGGCTTAGCCTGGGCCGCAGGCTGTCGAGAAGGAGGATTGTACCTACGCTTGCCAGAAGAGTAGGGAACAGTCTTCCTTCCCCCCAAAAATCTTCTACCTGTAGAGGTAGAGGCTGAAGGCTGCCGGCGGGAGAACTTGTCGAATGCGGTGTCCCGCTGGTGGAGCTGCTCTACCACCTGTTCGACTTTCTCTCCAAAAATGTTATCCGCACGGCAAGGCGAGTCCGCAATCCGCTGCTGGATTCTATTCTCCAGGTCGGAGGCACGCAGCCATGAGAGCCTGCGCATCACCACACCTTGAGCAGCGGCCCTGGACGCAACATCAAAGGTGTCATTCACCCCTCTGGCCAGGAATTTTCTGCACGCCTTCAGCTGCCTGACCACCTCCTGAAAAGGCTTGGCTTGCTCAGGGGGGAGCGCATCAACCAAGCCCGCCAACTGACGCACATTGTTCCGCATGTGTATGCTCGTGTAGAGCTGGTAGGACTGAATTTTGGCCATGAGCATAGAGGAATGATAGGCCTTCCTCCCAAAGGAGTCTAAGGTTCTAGAGTCCTTGCCCGGGGGCGCCGAAGCATGCTCCCTAGAACTCTTAGCCTTCTTTAGGGCTAGATCCACAACTCCAGAATCATGAGGCAACTGAATGCGCATCAGATCTGGGTCCCCATGGATCCGGTACTGGGACTCGATCTTCTTGGGGATGTGGGGATTAGTTAAAGGCTTGGTCCAGTTCGCCAGCAATGTCTTTTTTAGGACATGGTGCATGGGTACAGTGGACGCTTCCTTAGGTGGAGAAGGATAGTCCAGGAGCTCAAACATTTCAGCCCTGGGCTCGTCCTCCACAACCACCGGGAAGGGGATGGCCGTAGACATCTCCCGGACAAAGGAAGCAAAAGACAGACTCTCGGGAGGAGAAAGCTGTCTCTCAGGAGAGGGAGTGGGATCGGAAGGAAGACCCTCAGACTCCTCGTCAGAGAAATATCTGGGGTCTTCTTCCTCTTCCCACGAGGCCTCACCCTCGGTGTCAGACACAAGTTCACGGACCTGTGTCTGCAACCGTGCCCGACTCGACTCTGTGGAGCCACGTCCACGATGGGGGCGTCGAGAGGTAGACTCCCTCGCCCGCATCGGCGAAGCTCCCTCCGCCGACGTAGTCGGGGAGCCTTCCTGGGAGGCGACGGCAGCCGGTACCGCACGCGGCACCGACGCCGGAGACCTCACCTCGGGCAATGGGCCAGCCGGCGCCATGCTCGACGGTACCGGTGGCGCAAGCACCGCCGGTACCGGAGGGGTAGGGCGCAACAGCTCTCCCAGAATCTCTGGGAGAACGGCCCGGAGGCTCTCGTTCAGAGAGGCTGCAGAGAAAGGCATGGAGGTCGATGCAGGCGTCGACGTCAGAACCTGTTCCGGGCGTGGAGGCTGTTCCGGGCTGTCCAGAGAGGAGCGCATCGACACCTCCTGAACAGAGGGTGAGCGGTCCTCTCGGTGCCGATGCCTGGTGGGTGCCGACTCCCTCGGCGACCCAGAGCTCTCGGTGCCAACCCGGGAAGGGGACCGATGACGATGCTTCTTCGATTTCTTGGAACGAAGCATGTCACCGGAGCTTCCCGGCACCGACGAGGAGGACGTAGAATCCAGTCGTCGCTTCCTCGGGGCCGAGGCCGAAGGAGGCCGGTCTCGGGGGGGCTGTACCGCAGGAGCCCTCAGGGTAGGGGGAGACCCACCCGAAGGCTCACCGCCACCAGCAGGGGAATGGACAGCCCTCACCTGCACTCCAGACGAAGCACCACCGTCCGACGACATCAGCAGACGAGGTCCCGGTACCACCGACGTCGATGCAGCTATCCGATGTCTCGGCGCTGATGCAGAGGTCCGATGCCTCGATGCACTCGATGTACTGGCGGCCGAGGATGAAGCTCTGGACGCTGAAGACGTCGATGCACTCGATACCCCCGGTGCCGATGCCGACGAAGAGCCCGAGAACAAAACGTTCCACTGGGCCAATCTCACTACCTGAGTCCGCTTTTGCAAAAGGGAACACAGACTACAGGCCTGCGGGCGGTGCCCAGCCCCCAAGCACTGAAGACACGACGCGTGCCTGTCAGTGAGCGAGATGACCCGGGCGCACTGGGTGCACTTCTTGAAGCCGCTGGTAGACTTCGATGTCATGGGCGGAAAAATCACGCCGGCGAGATCAAAAGTCGAAATGGCGGAAAAGGCACCGAAAAAACAAGGGGAAGAAAACTTCGACCCGAGGCCTAAAAGCGGCCTACCCCGACGACGAAAGAAAACTTACCGGGGCGAAAGCTGAAAATAGCGGGGGAAGAAAAGACCAAGAGTCTTTTCCCACACAGAAAGGATTATAATTTTTTTCTCTTGAAAACACACGATGAACGCGCGAGGTCGACTTTGCGGGGCCCGACACGGCGAAAACACGACCGTACCGAGCGTGGACAAAAGAAGACTGACGAACACGAGCCGGTTCGGGCGGGAAGACGGCCGCGCATGCGCGGTGCGCATGAGCGCGCGAGGACTAGCAAAGACCTTTGCTAGTGAAGTTTCCGATTGGAGGGGCTGCCGTGGACGTCACCCATCAGTGAGAACAAGCAGCCTGCTTGTCCTCGGAGAATGGAGGGTTAAGTGACTTGCCCAGAGTCACAAGGAGCTGCCTGTGCCTGAAGTGGGAATTGAACTCAGTTCCTCAGTTCCCCAGGACCAAAGTCCACCACCTTAACCACTAGGCCACTCCTCCACTTAAAAGGGGGCAAGGTTCAATATGATGGTCATCCTGTGCGTATTTTTCAAGACTAAGTCAACCTGAGGGCACATAGAAAACAGTTTTTGCCGATCTGCAGCTACCTCCATGAGAAAAATATGCGTTTCATGTTGCTCCATCCAGCGCTTCTTAAAGTATAAGTGCAAGGACACTGGTGTTCCTATGCTACGCTGGAGCCAGCGAAAGCATTCATTACAGAGCTGGAACAAGCTCAGACTGGACATTCTTGAAACAATGGGATTACATGTTGGTATGAGACTGATTAGATACAGCAGATAAGTATAATGCGGATGTTCTTATAAGTAATGTAAGCAATGTTTAATAATGCCTTGGATGGATGTAGGGCCTCAGGCAGTGGATCCTCATATCTATCTGAGATAAGATGGATAATGATAGGGTAAGGTTTGGGAGTTTAGGGGGGGAGGGGTAAGGGATTTTCTGGTTTACTGTATGCATGAAGTACAAAAGGGGAGAGGGTGGGGTATATTAAGAGTACACTGTAACAAAGGGAGAGATCGGGTAAATGGGAAGTTACGCTTCTGGTTTTGTGTGAGAGAGGTTGGAGCCACTATGTGTGCACTGGGAGTCAAATGGAGAAGCTCTGGGGCGACGCTGGGCGCACCAGGGCCTTTTGAAACATTTGCTGTCAATTTACAGAACAAGATAAGTGTGTATCCTAGATAAATCTGTAGCGCGCACGACCCGCATAGTCTCTTGTAAACACACTTGCCTTACATCTATTTAGGGCTGCTATTATTTTTGTTCTTTTAATTGGAGACGAAATCCCCCCCACATTCCAAGAGACTAAGCTCTCAGCAGGGGAGCACTTAAAGTTGAAAAGTAAGTGGGTGGGGGAGGTGTTTTGTTCTCCCACATCCGGGCGAAGAGGGGGAGAAGCCATTTTATTGCGCAAGTCGTTGGCATGTCAAGCTAAATTGCTATTTGAGGGAGGAGGGGCAAGATATGTGGGATTACAGCTCAACCTGCAGGGCCGAGAGGTCACGTTAGTGGCAGTATATGCTCCAGCAGTGCCGTCTGATACTTTCTACCCTAAGCTACTCGCCACCTGTCAGCAATACTCACAATGGCCCCTGATTGTGGCAGGGGACATGAACCCGGTATTGGATCCCCAATTGGATCACTCAAAACCATCAAAACCCAGACATTCACCATCCCTGACTGTGCTTGAACATTTTTGCATGGCGCTGGAGATGGTGGATCCCTGGCGCTTGCTACATCCAGAGGAAAGGGATTACACACATACTTCTAGAGTGCATCACACTCTATCGAGATTAATTACATCTTTGTCTCTAGGGAGAATTTTACAGAAGTGGTGTCTGTGGTCATAACACCAGAAGAGATATCAGATCATGCATTAGTGTGGATAGACTTGGAGGCTGCCCAGCATTTCTAACAAACGCCCAGCTGGAGGTTTCCAGCTTATTTATATTCTTCCCAGGAGTTTGTGCAGTATTTTGCAGATGAAATGGCAGGATTTTGCAGACTTTAATCAGCAGCACACTGATGACCCTATTCTGTTCTGGTCCACAGTTAAGGCGGTCCTCCGGGGAGATATCATTGCGTTCATAGCAGGGCAGAATAAATGCATAGCAAAGGGTATAATAAATCTAGAAAATGCAATGATCACTGAAACGAAAATATATCCAACACCCTTCACCCGAGACATATGAAACAATGACAGCCACAAGAGTAGCATTAAACAGCTTGCTACTTGAGCGCACAATAAAATCTTTATTATATCACAAATATACGTTTTATAAATATGGAGAACGGATGGGGCGACTACTTGTGCAAATAATAAAGCGAAGCACAAAGTCCCGCTTTATACCTGTGATTCGAGACAAGAATGTTGTGATTACACATAAAGGTGAAATTAGGTCTTACCTGCTAATTTTCTTTCCTCTAGACCCTCCAGACTGGTCAAGACGCTTGGGTTATGCACGCCTACCAGCAGAGGGAGACTGAGAACACTAAAACTTAAACCAGTATAAGCTAGCAGCCAACCCCCAAGCAGCCAGTAAATCCTTAACAAAGCAGAAAACAAATGAAACCAATAAACAATTACAACCCCGAAAGGTCAAAGAACCCTGTACTCAGAAGCAAAAAACATGAAACACGTGCTTCAACTGACCGAACGCCACAGTGCTACGGTCCCTCTCTGAAATGCAGAGGAAATATATGTATAGCAAGACTTGAAATTTAGATACCTTTCAGCCATAGCAACATAGACCATAAGAACACCAGAACTCTGCCAATCATACTCACCACAAAGAAACATGTACACAGCAGGAGGGTTCTTGACCGGTCTGGAGGGTGTAGAGGAAAGAAAATTAGCAGGTAAGACCTAATTTCACCTTCCTCAGTGACCCTCCAGACCGGTCAAGACGCTTGGGAAGTACCAAAGCAGTACAACTCCTAAGGGCGGGAACCTTGCATCCCAGAAGTCAACACTGCCGCACCAAAACTGGCATCCTCCCTAGCCTGCACATCCAGTCTATAATGTTTCACAAACATATGCAACGAGGACCAGACCGCCGTCCTGCAAATATCTTGAGGCGGAACCAGACCACTCTCCGCCCAGGAGGAAGCTACTCCCCTGGTCGAATGCGCTTTCAGTTGGTCAGGCACTCTACGTCCCTTGATCAAATATGCTGAGGAAACCGCCTCCTTCAACCATCTGTAAATAGTTGCCTTAGAACAGTGATGGCGAAGCTTTCAGAGCCCGAGTGCCCAAACAGCAACCCAAAATCTAATTATTTATCGCAAAGTGCCGGTACTCATTATGGGCGGAGTCACCACATATGACTCCACCCCTATAATAGCCACACCCCTTACACCAGCCATGGCGCATATAAACAGACATCATTGAAAATATTATACTAGTATAGGAGAAAAAAATAACATGATTTTCTTCCATTATAAATCATTTCTGTAAGCTGTTACAGCTCCAGTATACCCAGTGCAAAATAAGACAGCAGACGTAAAATTGGACATATTCCAAACACTAAAATGAAAATAAAATGATTTTTTCTACCTTTGTTATCTCTGATTCTGCTGCTCTCTTAACTCCGTTTCCAGGGCTTCCTTTCCATTTCTTTCTTTACTTTCCTCCTTTCTTCTTCATTTCTTGCCCTCCATACATGTCCAGCCACCCTCCTCTCCCCTCCAGCCACAGATGTCCAGCCACCCTCCTCTCCCCTCCAGCCACCCATGTCCAGCCACCCTCCTCTCCCCCCTGCCTGCCCGCCCTCCCTCCCAGCACCAGGCAGGCCTCCCTCCCACCCAGCACCCAGTAGCACCCAGCTCCAGGCCTGCCTCCCTCCCTCCCAGCACCCAGTAGCTCCCAGCACCAGGTCTCCCTCCCACCCACCCAGCACAAGGCCACCCACCCACCTAGCACCAGGCCACTCTCCCAGCATCAGGCCTCCCTTCCACCCACCCAGCACCCAGCACCAGGCCTTCCCATCCAGCACCCAGTAGCACCCAGCACCAGGCCTGCCTCCCTCCCTCCCAGCACCCAGTAGCACCCAGCACCAGGCCTGCCTGCCTCCCTCCCAGCACCAGGCCTGCTTCCCTCCCAAACCGACGAAGCACCAGGCCTGCCTGCTTCCCTCCCTCCCAGCACCTCCCAGCACCAGCGCTCACCCTCCCTCCCTCCCTCCCTCCCTCCTTCCAGCACCAGGCCTCCCTCCCATCCAGCACCCAGTAGCACCCAGCCTGCCTGCCTCCCTCCCTCCCAGCACCAGGCCTGCTTTCCTCCCAAACCGCCGAAGCACCAGGCCGCCCGCCCACCCTCCCAGCAACTCCCAGTACCAGCGCTCGCCCTCCTCCTCCGAAATTGAAAAGGCGTCGGCAGCTACAGCGAAACGTGGCATGGTCTTCGCTCGGCGCGCCTTTGCTTGACCAGAGCTTGAGAAACAGAAGCGAAGCAAAGGCAAGCCGAGCGAAGACCATGCCGTGTTTCGCTGTAGCTGCTGACGCCTTTTCAATGTCTGAGGAGGAGGATGAGCGCTGGTACTGGGAGGTGCTGGGAGGGAAGGAGGGCGAGCGCTGGTGCTGGGAGGTGCTGGGAGGGAGGGCTGGCGGGCGGCCTGGTGCTTCCGCGGTTTGGAAGAGGGAGTGAGGGTGGGCGGCCTGGTACTCGGAGGGAGGGAGAGTGGGCGGAGCGGACCGATGGCACGCGTGCCAAAGGAGAGGGCTCTGCGTGCCATAGGTTCACCATCGCTGCCTTAGAAGCTGCAGCTCCCTTCTTTGGACCGCCGTACAACACAAACAACCTATCTGAAGACCGAAACTCCCAAGTCCTGGATAAATAAACCCTCAAGACTCGACAAACATCCAGCTTGGCTAAACGGCGCTGAGACGCATCTCCCAACTTATCTCCCAGCACTGGCAAAGAAATGTCCTGATTTACTTGGGTAAAAACGATGGAACAGGCTTCAAAGAGATCTTTTCCTTCGAGAAAGCCAGGAAAGGCGCACGACAAGACAAAGCCTGCAACTCCGAAACTCACTGTGCCGAAGTAATAGCCACCAAAAACATCGACTTCAAAGTAAGATCTTTAAGAGTACTCGGCCCCAAAGACTCAAAGGGAGGCCCTACCAAGACTTCCAACACCAAATTCAAATCCCACGGCGGTACAACCAGCCGCCGAGGACGAATCAACTTTACAGCAAGTAAAAACCAAACCACATCCGGGAAAGACGCCAAGGAGACTCCCCGTATCCTTCCCTGAAAACAGGACAGAACCGCAATCTGCACCTTCAAAGAGGAAAGAGCAAGACCTCTGTCTACACCATCCTGTAAAAACTCTAACACCTCCGGAATGGAAGCGGTCCAAGGCGAACAAGAACGATCGTTACACCAACCTTCAAAGATCCGCCACACCCTAACATAGGCAAAGGACGTGGAACGTTTACGGGACTGCAACATAGTATCAATCACCTTAGTTGAAAAACCTTTCTTCTTCAGCCTGTCCCTTTCAAGAGCCGCCGTAAGCGAGAACGGAGATGGGTCTGGCATCACGATCGGACCTTGCACCAACACCACCGACTCCGCCAGCGCGAGCGGCCCGCCTATTGCCAGACGTACTAGATCGGCAAACCAAGGCCGACGAGGCCAATTTGGAGCCACAAGAATTACTGTCCCGGCGTACCGCTCTATTCTTTGAACTATCCGTCCTATCAAGGGCCAAGGAGGAAACACGTACAACAGCTGGTAAGGGGGCCATGCGAGCACCAGAGCATCAATCCCCTCGGATCTCGGATCTCGCCGCCAGCTGAAAAATCTGGGTACTTGAGCATTGTCTGACGAGGCCATGAGATCTATCAACGGCAGACCCCACTCCTTCACTAAGCGACGGAACAATGGACGATGTAGCGACCACTCTCCTGGATCCAACGTGTGCCTGCTCAGAAAATCCACACTGACGTTGTCTACTCCGGCTACATGACTTGCCGAGAGACTCTGAAGATGAAGTTCTGCCCAACGCATTAACTCCGCCATCTCCTCTGACACCTCTCGACTCTTGGTACCTCCCTGATGATTTACGTACGCCACCGCCGTGGCATTGTCGGACAGTACTCGAACTGCCTTGCCTTCGAGAAGATACTGAAGAGACTGCAGTGCCAACCTTATCGCCCGAGTTTCCAACCGATTTATGGACCACAAGGCCTCCGCCTCCGACCAGCGACCCTGAGCTACCTCTCCGAGACAATGCGCCCCTCAACCTGCTAGACTGGCATCCGTCGTTAGCACCGTCCACTCTGGAGGATCCAAGGGCATGCCTTTTTCCAGATTCGGCGTGTGAAGCCACCATCGCAGGCTGAGACGAACCGGATCCGGCAAGCACAGTCTTTTCTCCAAGCTCTGAGTCTGAGGAGACCACCGCTCCAACAGTGCCGCCTGCAGCCGCCTCATGTGAGCCCTGGCCCAGGGCACTACCTCTATCGATGCCGCCTTGAGTCCCAAAATCTGAAGGTAAGAGTGAGCAGACGGGAACCGTTTGGCACAAAACTGGCGAATCAATAACTGCATCTTGGCAATTCGAACTGCCGGTAAAAACACCCGGCCCTTCGCTGTATCGAAGCGAACCCCCAGATATTCCAGGGACTGAGTCAGTTCCAGGTGACTCTTGACCAAGTTCACCACCCAGCCAAGTGACTCCAAGAAAGCTACCACCTTCGCCGTCGCATCCACACTCTCCTGAAGGGACTTGGCGCGAATGAGCCAATCGTCAAGATACGGGTGTACCAACACTCCTTGTTTCCTCAAAGCCGCCGCCACGACTACCATAACCTTGGAAAAGGTACGAGATGCCATAGCCAGACCGAACGGCAGCGCACAGAATTGAAAATGCTGTCCCAGAACCGCAAAACAGAGAAACCGATGATGCGCCGCCCGAATGGGAATATGAAGATAGGCTTCTGACAGATCCAAAGATGTGAGAAACTCCCCCTTCTGCACTGCTACTATGACAGAGCGCAACGTTTCCATGCGAAAGGAGGGAACTTTCAAAGCCTCGTTGACCCTTTTGAGATCTAGAATAGGCCGAGAGGAACCTTCCTTTTTGGGGACCACAAAATAAATCGAATAACAACCTGTCCCCCTTTCTGAAACCGGCACGGGAACGACCGCCCCCAGATCTAACAGCCGACGAAGCATCTACTGAATCGCCCTGGCCTTGACCCGAGAG
The DNA here is from genome assembly GCF_901765095.1 of Microcaecilia unicolor. Classification (NCBI taxonomy): domain Eukaryota; kingdom Metazoa; phylum Chordata; class Amphibia; order Gymnophiona; family Siphonopidae; genus Microcaecilia; species Microcaecilia unicolor. The sequence goes on along the minus strand of NC_044034.1, from coordinate 169,831,381 downwards.
CGGCACGGAGAGGTGAGGAAAAAATCTGGAAGGAAAGTCTCGAATTCTAGCTCGTACCCGTCTCGCACCACCTCGAGTAACCACTGATCTAACGTGATATGGGTCCACCTCTAATAGAATTGACTCAAACGAGCCCCTACCCTTACCAGAGGCTGGACCCGCACACCTTCATTGTGAAGCACGCCCGGAGGACAACCTCCCCCCGGCGCATCTCGGCCTCCTCGCCAACCTCCGCGAAAGGGCTGAGTACGCTGAAAAAATCGAACCAACTTATCCAACTCTTCTCCAAACAGTAAGGTCCCTTTGAAGGGGAGAGAACATAACTTGGACTCAGACGCCGCATCCGCCGTCCAACCATGAAGCCAAAGAGCCCGACGAGCTCCAACCGCCAATGCCATATTCTTAGCAGAAGCTCTCAGCAGATCATAACTAGAATCTGCCAAAAAGGAAGAGCCCATCTCTAACTTGGCTAGCTCTTGCACCAAGGAAGCTCTATCTAAGGCCGGGCCATCCAAAAGACTTTCAGCCCAACGGAAACACGCCCTGGCTACTAGGCCCCCGCACAGAGCGGCCTGAAGTGACAATGCCGAGAGATCAAAATTGCGCCGAATGAAAGACTCTAATCTCCTATCCTGCGGATCTCTGAGAGCAGTCCCCCCATCAACCGGAATAGCCGTAGCCTTGGTAACCGCGGTCACCACCGCATCCACTGTCAGCGACTTAAAGGAGTCCTTATCCCCTTGCGGAATAGGGTACAGTCTCGCCATAGCTCTGCTCACCCTACAAGGAGAATCTGGGGAGGACCACTCCTGGACGATCATATCTCTGAGATCCGAATTCATGGGAAAAGTATGCGCTGCCCGCCGAATTCCCTTAACTAAAGGGTCAAGCTGCTTAGCGTCCGCTACCACCGGCTCAGGCAAATCAAACCTAAGCGTGGACACTACCTGCTCAAACAGCTCAGGAAGCTCATCCCTAGGGAAAATGCGCACCACCGAGGGGTCTTCACCTGGCAAAGGTCCCTCCTCCTCAGAAACCTTGTCCCCTAGGAACTCATCCCCCAGCAAACTACCCTCGTCGTCTGAGGGAGGCAAGGAAAACAAATCTGGCTCTTCAGACCAATCTAAACGCTGTCGCTTAGCAACCAGAGGCCCTGCTCCCTTCAGAGGCTCTAACTGATTAGGGCATGACTGCCAGGCCTGAAACATGGCCCAAATAAAATCCGGAGGAAACCCCATGGGCCCCGCACCTTCCGGAGGCCTGGAAGCACTCTGCCTCGGACCTTCCAACAGCGGGCGAGCAGCCACCCCCGTGGCGCCCGAATCCAAGATGGCGGCGGTTCCCGCCAAAATCGGCACCACTGCTACGGGCCCAGAGGACAAGTCAGAGCCGGGCAAACCTTTACCGCTACCTGATCCCTCCACAGCTAGTACCGGAGGCGAAGAATCAGGCTGTTTAGGCTCCCCACAGAACCTGCATTGAGCTCCTGGCGCGTCTATCCCCCTTCGCGCACAAGAACGGCAGCGCGACGGCTTTCCCGCCGACATCGCAAATTTAAAGCAGTACACCCTAACGTCCCAGCTCTCTCAAAGTTGCTCAAAATCCCCAGGCCTCTCTGTCAGCTTCCCAAACAACACAGTCAAGCACTGCCAAGCAGCCAAACACTGTTTCTTTTTCTTTTTTTTTTTTTACACTCACAACAAAAGCCCAGTTGCTAAGAGCTGACAGGGACTAAGCACTCAAGGTTCCTGCCATAGCAGGAGCCGAGGCAACAGGCAGAAAGTTCAGAAAGGGGATTTCAAAGCTACAAACTGCCAGAAGTTATGGCTCTCAAGGTTCCTGTCACAACAGGAGCCGAGGCACATGGCTGCCTAACCAAAGGCCAGCAGGGGAATAATACAAACTGCCAGAAGTTATGGCTCTCAAGGTTCCTGTCACAACAGGAGCCGAGGCACATGGCTGCCTAACCAAAGGCCAGCCAGGGAATAAGCCACACACCGACTAAATTCCACACAGAAAAGTGAATCCCACTGGACCCACTTTTCTTGAAGCACTCAACCAAAAATAATTCCAAGTACAGGGTATTAGTTAAGAAAATCTAATCCTACCAGACCACACTGACTGCTCAGGCTGCATGTCTACCCTCTGCTGGAGACTGAGATTTACTGGCTGCTAGCTTATACTGGTTTAAGTTTTAGTGTTCTCAGTCTCCCTCTGCTGGTAGGCGTGCATAACCCAAGCGTCTTGACTGGTCTGGAGGGTCGCTGAGGAACAGCAAGATATAGCACATACATTCTATCAACATTTTAAAGCCTTGTATGCTTCTGGGGACTCAAATAAGGTGTCCCAGGAGGCCATACAAAAGCACCTGCAAGAGGCGGGCACGCCCAAGCTATCACTGGAGGCGCTGGATTCTTTTAATCATCCTTTGACAGGTCAGGAGATGTTGAGGGCAATTCGGGCACTGAAATAACATTCTGCACCTGGTGCAGACGGTTTTACAGGAGAATTTTATAAAATATTGCAATTACAATTAGTGGGCCTGTTGATAGATTTTTTTGAGGCAGTGACAAAGAGCGAAGGCTTCCCACAACATGCCAACATAGCACTTATTTGTTTGATACCTAAGCCTGGAAGGGAGGAAACGTTATCGGAGTCATATTGGCCAATATCGCTGATAAACGTTGATGTGAAGCTTTTGTCTAGGATATTGGCAGACCGCTTGGCTCCACTTTTGCCATCTATATAATACAGGAAGACCAAGTAGGGTTTGTAAGGGGGCAGCAGTTGGTGACTAACGTGCACAAACTACTCGTGGCGCTGATTCAGGGTCGGCAAGTGGAAGCCCCTTACCTGATAACGAGTTTAGATGCAGAACGTGCATTCGATCGTGTGGGGTGGCCATTTCTATTTCAGACATTGAACTGGGTGGGATTACGAGGCTGGTATCTAAAAGCCCTGATGGCATTATATTCTTCTCCACAGGTGAAAGTGTTGGTAAATGGCATTCGAACAGAAGAATTTTCAATAAGTTGTGGCACGCGTCAGGGATGCCCTTTGTCACCGTTACTGTTTCTTCTCACCTTAGAGCCTCTCCTATGTGCAATTAGAGCTGACAAAGAGATAGGCATGGCAGACATCAGGGGTCAATCCATAAAGATCCTGGCATATGCGGATGATTTACTCTTGGTACTAAGCCAACCGCAAAGGTCCCTCCAACAGATGCTAAAAAGGATACAACAATATGGGACTTTATCTGGGTTCCAACTAAATTTTAACAAATCCATAGCATTGCCTTTATCTGACCAACAAATACGCTATTTGGGAGTTAATGTACCACAAGATTTAACATTGCTTTATAACATTGCTTCTCTCTCCTTCTCTGCTCATATCCAGCAGACCGCCAAGACCTGTCGTTTCTTTCTTTACAACATCCGTAAAATCCGCCCCTTTCTTTCCAAGCACTCTACCAAAACCCTCATCCACACCCTTGTCACCTCTCGTTTAGACTACTGCAATCTGCTTCTTGCTGGCCTCCCACTTAGTCACCTCTCCCTTCTCCAGTCGGTTCAAAACTCTGCTGCCCGTCTCATCTTCCGCCAGGGTCGCTTTACTCATACTACCCCTCTCCTCAAGACCCTTCACTGGCTCCCTATCCGTTTTCGCATCCTGTTCAAACTTCTTCTACTAACCTATAAATGTATTCACTCTGCTGCTCCCCAGTATCTCTCCACACTTGTCCTTCCCTACACCCCTTCCCGTGCACTCCACTCCATGGATAAATCCTTCTTCCCTTCTCCACTACTGCCAACTCCAGACTTCACGCCTTCTGTCTCGCTGCACCCTACGCCTGGAATAAACTTCCTGAGCCCCTACGTCTTGCCCCATCCTTGGCCACCTTTAAATCTAGACTGAAAGCCCACCTCTTTAACATTGCTTTTGACTTGTAACCACTCGCCTCCACCTACCCTCCTCTCTTCCTTCCCGTTCACATTAATTGATTTGATTTGCTTACTTTATTTATTTTTTGTCTATTAGATTGTAAGCTCTTTGAGCAGGGACTGTCTTTCTTCTATGTTTGTGCAGCGCTGCGTATGCCTTGTAGTGCTATAGAAATGCTAAATAGTAGTAGTAGTAGTAGACGTGAATGTACAACCTCTGCTAAAAGAAACTATGCGGTTATTAGCATTGTGGTCAAATTGTCCCTTGTCAATCCTAGGCCACATTTCTTGGTTCAACATGGTGATAGCTCCCTGATGGCTTTATATTTTTCAAATGCTACCGTTGTTCCTGAAAAGAAAGGAAGAGAGGTTATTAAATAGGGCCATTCAGGCTTTCTATAGCAATGTTGCAAAAACCAAAGGCGCACGAGGGCCTGGGGTTAATGAATATAAGTTACCTGGCAGTGGCTTGCACCATGAGGCACATAAATGATTGGATAACACAAAAGAATTCATTTTCCAATACTAAGTTGGAACTGAGCATGCATCCTGATGCACACATTGGTTGGCTCCTCCAAACGATACCAGGGAGGTCAGTGGGGGTTTTACATGCTAATCTACTTTTTTTTTCAGCACATGCCGCATGGAAGTGGCTGTGTAAGAGACATTACTTTTCGGCTGTGACCACGCCATATCTAGCACTATATCATAATCCGGATTTTCCAGCAGGCACTATGTCTGCCACATTTCGCAGCTGGAGACAAGCAGGAATACAATATCTATTTCAGGTGCTGACTGAAGAAGGCAAACTAAAATCATTGGCAGAAATACAACAGGAATTCAAACTACCAATAACAGATCCTTTTGCATACGTACAACTGCAACACTGTGTTACAGCTCTGGGCTGGACCAACTTGACAGAGGATGTTCAAGATACTCTTAATACTGCGTTGACACTGAGAGCGAAAACATTAGTGCTTTTAAGATTCCATCATAGATACTGGACTCCACGGAAGATTTATTTATTTATGGTTCATTTCTACCCCACATTTTCCCCACAAATGCAGGCACAATGTGGCTTACATGAATTACAAAAGTAGAGAGGTACAACTCATGAATTATACAGTAGAATAAGGATAAAACGCTAGCAGCAGATTTGAACTTTAGTCATTTTGCGAAGATCTGGTTGGAAGAACTTGGAGCATTAATCACCACGGAGCAGTTCATGACATTTGTTCTGGGTACTCTGAAACACCTCCTCTTCACTCGATATGTGGAATTGCAATATAAGTTTGCGCTGAGATTATATGTTTCGCCACACTGAGCATTTCGTTCTTCCTTTGGAGGAGAGGGGAGATGTCCGAAATGCAGTCAGAACTCAGCGAATCTAAGTCATATGTTCTGGAATTGCCTGGTAGTCAGCCACCTTTGGACACAGTTGCTGCAGGTTGTTTCCAACCTATGGAAATGTAAGGTGACTCCTAGCCCATTACTTCTCTTCAACATTATCCAAGGTTACGATACAAGCCCATCAGGATTCAAGCCATTTTTGTGCCAGGCAATGCTGATGGGGAAGGAAGTAATATTGCTCTGCTGGAGACAACCCTGTACACCTACTTTGGCGATGTGGAGGACTCATATAATAGACTTAATTAAATTAGAAAGTGTTGGTATTAGTGACATGAACTCCAAACAAGGAGTGAGATTCCAGCGCACCTGGGAACGATTCTGGGATACATTACACCCCACGGCTCGTAGCCGGTTATTTATTTCTTTATTTATTTTATTTATTGCATTTGTATCCCACATTTTCCCACCTCTTTGCAGGCTCAATGTGGCTTACAATATATCATGAATAGTAGAGCTAAGAGAGAATAGACATTTGGTATTACAGAAGGATTTGGGGATACATGATAATGATAAAACATGATAGTAATATAACAAAAACATTATAAGACATTTCTGGATACATGAGAGGAATTCACTTGTGTTGTTCTTTTTTGTATGTCTTGTTGAAGAGATGGGTCTTCAGTAGTTTGCGGAAGTTGGTTAATTCATAGATCGTTTTAGGTTTTTAGCTTGACCTTATAATAATGTCATTTCGTAAGATGTACGGTTGTCAGGCTTCTCACGGAAACACTGGGTTGTGAGCCCTTGGACCGCTGCCGAGGAGCGGCAGTGGCAGGCAAAACCCCCCAACCAGCACTGGGCAAGCCGGAACACACGGACTGGAACACCCTGGACTGGAACTAGGCTACACCTACCCTTGACTGCCGTTCCCCAGGGGTTGAGCCCCTAGGTGCAGGCAGCCGGCAGGACTTAGAGGAAATCTGGTACTGGAGCAAGCAGGCAGGAACACCAAGAAACTCTCACTAGAAAGGATTCTTAAACAAGCTTGGCCTAAACAGGGTTCAGGATAGGAATCAGGATTCAGGATTTCCAAACAGGCTAGACTGGAAGGAAACTGAAAGCAAGCAGGGCAGACACAAGCAGGAGGGGAACTGAAGCTGGAGACAACCAGCCACAAACAGAGGAAGAACAGATAAGGACTTTTCAAAACTAGCTTGACTAACCAGGGTAGGGCCAAAGCCCGAGGTGAACAGGGAACCAGGCAAGACAGACTAGACAGGACACAGGGTCTCAAACAGGCAGGAAACAAACACAAGCTTGGGTAGAACAGGGTTCAAGGAACAGGGTCTCAGACAGTATGGACAGGAACCAAAAGCAGACAGGATTCAGAAATGCCCACAGGCACCCACAAAAGAGCAAGGCTGAAGTGCTAACTGCACAAGGGATCCAGGGTTCTCAGACAGGAGGGAAAGGAAGCCAACAGCACTGGATACAAGATAGGATACAGGAGATTAAACAAGCAAGGAATACAGACTAGGAACCTTAATTGAGAAGCAAGGCAAGCAAGACAAGGCAGAAGTGCAAACTGCACCAACATTAACCTGGATCTTTGGCTTTTGCAAAGGCCCTGAATGGAAGAACACCACTTCCTTATCAAGGCCCTGACTGATGATGTCACAACTACTGGACACAAGCAGGAAGCATACTGAAGCACAGAGAGGCTTAACACACACAGGTGCAGTACAGTGGAGTAATTAGAGCCACGCTGGAAGCAGCCAGCACACAGAGACAGAGCTAACTCAGGCAACACACACAGGTGCAGTATAGTGGAGTAATTAGAGCCATGCTGGAAGCAGCCAGCACACAGAGACAGCGCTGACTCAGGAAGAACAGACAGAAGCCAGCTAAGAAGCTGACCACCAGAAATAAGGTAAGTTTGAGAGGGGTCACGACCACAATCGTAACAACGGTATAGGATATGGAAAGTTTCATGGAGGGGGAGGGAGGAAGAGGGGAAGAGGGAGGCGGGAGTGGGAGGGGAGGAGGGAGTTAACATCTTAATGCTAAAATTCACTGATGGATATCAGTTTGTATGCGCACTTAATAATTGTTGCGTTTCAGTGCAAGTAATATGTGCAGTGGTGTGTTGGAGCCGGCTCGCACCTGCTCGCAAGAGCCAGTTGTTAAATCTTTTTAAATTTTGCGAGCCGGTTGTTATTCAGGGCGAGCCGGCTCTCCTCCCTCCCTCCCGCCCGCTACAGGGTCCCATACCTGAAGAAGGCAACTGGTTGTCCAGTGGATGCTTCGGGGCAGGCAGGAAAGATCCCCAGTCTTGCCTGCCCACTGACCCTCCCCCGCTGCCGGATCGCTCTTTAAAAATGGCCACCGAGACTTCCAGCGGTGGCCGTATTGGAGGCCACCCTTGTAAGACTCGGCGGCCATTTTGAAGAGCGATCCGGCAGCGCCGGCAGCGGGCAGGAAAGACTGGAGATCTTTCCTGTCTGCCCCGAAGCATCCACTGGACAACCTGGGTGGTGGGAGGGGAGGGCAGGGGGAGAGGAGGGTTGCTGCTGGACATGGGTGGAGGGAGGGGAGAGGAGGGTTGCTGGACATGGGTGGATGGAGGGCAGGGGGGAGAGGAGGGTTGCTGGACATGGGTGGCTGGAGGGGGGCAGGGGAGAGAAGAGAATCTCTGGGTATGGGTGGATGGAGGGGAGGGCAGGGGGGAGAGGAGGGTTGCTGGACATGGGTGGATGGAGGGGAGGGGAGGGGGGAGAGGAAGGAGATGAGAGGGAAAAGGGAGAAAAACTGCACATGGATGAAGAAAATAGGCAGAAGCTGGATCCACTGGACAGTCAAGTCTGTGGTTGACCCAGCTTTTACTTACGGATGTAGGGCAAGAAATGAAGAAGAAAGGAGGAAGGTAAAGAAAGGAAGCCCTGGAAACGGAGTTAAGAGGACAGATAGCAGCAGAATCGGATACTGAGCCAGTATGATCAGAAAAACAAAGTCACCAGACAACAAAGGTAGAAAAAAATCATTTTATTTTCATTATAGTGTTTGGAATATGCCCACTTTGAGAACCAGGTACTCAACATTAAAAGTTTATATTTATTTACTTATTTATGGCATTTTATCCCACATTAAACATGAATTAGATTGGAACCTGGGATCATTTAATTTTTTTTCCCTGGAATAATGCATTGCCCCCCCCCCCCCACCCCCAGGCTCTCTCCTCGGCTATAGCCAGCTCTGCAATTTGGGGGGGGGGGCGCAGAGTTGGATGGGGGGGTGCAGAGGTGGACCGGGGAGAGAGCCTGTTGTTAAATTTACCAGCACACCACTGGATATGTGTTTCTGTTTATGGCTTGTTTAATAAAGATGATTTAAACATAAAAATTGATCTCGTGATTCTGGGAATCATTGTGCTGTAAGGACCTATCAAATACAAAAATAGCTGGCTTAAAACAAGCCTGCACTTTTGATTAGTAACTCTATTACCAAGGCTTCACCTCATTCTTCATTTTAAGGTTGAGACTTGGACTTTCAATAGGTTCTACTGCAAATTCTGGGTGAGGGGGAAAGGAAGCTTACAAATGAAAAAGGGGCAGATTGGTGGCTTAGTTATAGTCAAACACAAAAAAGGAATGGAGAAATTAATATTCAGTATAATACAAAAAATCTCCATTATTAAATTGCAAATAATTACTATCTTAGGGTGAGCTGAATATTGTATCTCAGGAGGAAAAAGCCTCAGAACTCTTGTAAGCACTACAACTTTGTGCTTATTTTATCCAGTTACTGTCATTAAAAAAACTCCTTTGAGAGCAACTTCCAATCTTCTATAATCATCCAAAATTCTCTAAGGCAGCGGAACATGAATCACAAAACGCTGGCCTTTGTTGCGTGGACCTCTGATAAAAGCAGTTAATTTCCTTGTTTGCTTGTAAAATTTAAAACTTTTCAGGAAAAAGTAATACTGAAAGATTATAGAAGACTAAAAGTTGCTCTCAAAGGAGTTTTTTTTTTAATGAAAATGACTGGATAAAATAAGCACAGTCAAAGTAAATGAAATAAACAATTATAAATTGGTCAAAAATATTTACCGCCTTGTTTAGTAAGCTGCACGGCAATGCCAACACAGCCCAATCAAAGTGAATGGGCTGTGTCGGCATTAGCGCGTAGCTTAGTAAACAGGGGGTTTAATTTTTAATTCAATTAAATTTGTAAAGTATTTAAAGATATATAGTATAGCCAATAAGAAGATACTTTGTCACTGTGATTTTTTTGGTTATTGGTTTAAAAAATTTCGTACACATATACAAGTGGAGGAACATATGGCAACATATAGATACATATATGTATGTACCTGCCTGTGATACTTCTGTGGTTTTGACCATCTACATTTCTACAATGACCCTTTCTGTTATGTACAATGCCATTTCTATGTGTATCATCAGTAGCACTATGGGCCAGATTCAGTAAATGGCACCGAAAAAAAATTGTCACTGAACAGTATTCTATAAAGAGAACTCTGGGATGGGCACTCTTTATAGAATAGCTCATAGTGCTGGAATCCATGCCCAATTTTGGGCACGAGCATTTTCATCAACTGAAACCAGATATAAAGCCATAAGTTAGGTGTGGATCCCAGGAATTCTATAATACTGTGTGCATTTTAAAGGGAACTCCCCTGACCCGCTTATGGCCTTTCCATCGTTACGTCCTCTTTTTCAGATCTGCATGGAGATACATAGATGCTATTCTATAACAGGGCAAATAAGTGTAGTTCCATGTGGATCTGCCGTTTTAGTCCATTTCAGTGCCTTGATATCATTGTAATGCTTTTCTGTGCTGATAAATCGGCATGGAAATAGTGCAAATGGCTAAATACCTAGTATATGTATTTTATAAAAGGCTCAATGATCACCAAACCTTTTATAACATATTTCCCTAGATTTACTCGAGCAGACCCAATCATCTGTTTAGCCAACTATACAGTCTATATAAAGTTAAGGGGCCCTTTTTTCAAAGGCGCGTTAGGCTCTACGCATGTGCAGCGCGTGCCAAACCGAGACTACAGCCAGGCTACCACACTCCCCTGAAGTTAATTTCAGATTGCCATGCACCCATAATGCCTGTATTATTTATTTATTTATTTCCTCCCACACAGTGGTGTTTCCGGCATTAATCGGCAGTTGGCGTGCGGTGACTGGTCACACCGCATGTAGCATGTGAACCCTTACCACTAGATCAATGGGTGGCGTTAAAGTCTCAGGCGGTTTTAGGCAAGCGTTGGTTTCAGTTTTAACACGTCCTTTTCCCGTCCCATTTAAAAAAAGCCCTTTTTTGCAGATGCGGTAAAAACTGGCCTGGTGAGCACCCAAAACACGCGCCTACACTACCACAGGCCACTTTTTACCATGGCTTAGTAAAATGACCCCTGTTTGCTGTTATATGCTATGTAGTTCTCTTTGCAAGGGTGAATAATAAATCTTGAAAAGACTTGTACCTGTATTGTTTGGTGTCAGTAAATGGATGTTGTTGTACTGGAAGTGCCTTTTCTGAATATGGGGTAGAAAAAGAAATCATATTAACAGCAGGAGAGAAATTAAAACACTGCATCAGTTAGATGTACAGCTCTCTTTCCATCCTGAATGAAACATTACATCTGCATTCTTCTGCTTGGATAATCTCCCCAACTCATATATCTTAATGGGGATTTATGTAAATTTTGCTCAGCATAAAAATTCTTCTGGTTTTAGCCCAAGGTGTATTTTTTTCCATTGAAATATCAGAAGATTTTTTTTTAAATCTATCACAACATGTTTTGAACTGAGTTTCTTATCTTTCTCTCCATTTCCAGCTCACCTCTCCTACTTTCCTACTATACTAATCTCCCAATTCAATCTGATTCCATATACCTGATTTCTCTAAATCACCTCTGATTTTTCTCTGCTCTTCTCCCATATTCAAGTCCTGAAAACCCAAGGGGCATAGCCAGACCTCGAAGTAGGTAGGGGGTCCAGAGCCCAAAGTGAGGGGCACATTTTGACCTGCCACCCTGCCGTTCTCCCTGCCACCGCTGCTGCCCCACCCCAACCACCACAACGCCACATACCTTGGCTGGCATGGGTCCCCAACCCCCTCCAGCTGAAGTGTTTCTCCAGCGATGCTCTCCTTTACATTGCCTGCCCTGCTTCTCCTCACATTGTGCACGCTTGATTTTAATGAAATTTAATCTCAGTTATGCGCGAAGTGTCGCATGTGATCAGTTTCACTAAAAACGAACATGCATGATACGAGAGGGAAGCACGGCAGGCAATGTAAGGACAGCATTGCTGGAGAAATGCTTTAGCTGGCAGGGGTTGTGGACTCCGCCAGCCAAACCAGGGGCCCTGGATCCATTTTGGGAGACCCAGGCCCCCATGGCCCCCCGTAGCTACGCCACTGCCACAAACCTGCTATTAAAATCATCATAAATGGCCTCCTAATTTCCTGTTTTCAATATCTATCTATCTATCTATCTATCTATCTATCTATCTATCTATCTATCTATCTATCTATCTATCTATCTATCACAAGTTACTCATATGGAAATTCTTTCTTAAAGTACCTTTCTTAAAAGTTTGCCTCCGATTCAATTCTTCATGCAACAGGGGATCAAATGGACCAGGATGTTGCTTTATGACTGCAACAGCCTTCTTGTTGACTGCTGGAAACTGTGCATGTTGAACTGTCTTTATAATCAAAGGGTGGCGCTGTTCAATATTTTGTAATCGAGGTGCTACAGGAAAATGATGGCTAAGTATCTTATCCCAAGAAATTTCATCTATAGGAGAGGCAGAAATAAACTTTTGTTCTTTTTTTGGAATGAAAAGTGAGCTCATCTTACTTTCTTCCTGAAGAAAAAAACAGGATGTTACTTTCAAGCAGCCCAGCAGCATTAACCAGCCTAATTCCTCAAGGTCTTATCCCATAAACACAGAATAGGAAAAAAGTATTTCAGAGGTAACTTACAATGTCTCTGCTTTGCTACAGAGCACTTTGCACTGTTTTTCAAAGGAAAAGTAAGCCCTTACATTCACTTTGAAACTTGAGCAGGAACATAGTTTACAGTTTATTTAGACTTGCTAGACTGCTCTAGCTACCAGGGCAGAGAGGAGCGATGTAAGGACTACAAAAATTAAGAAAAAGGAAAAGAGAACTAACGTTGATGGTAAAGTTGAGCACTTACACAAAGAAAGTAAAGAGTAAGGTCAAATGGGGACAGGGGGAGAGGAGTAGAAGGTACAAATCCATCAGACTGATTTTCCATGAGCCAGCTCGAACAGTCAGGCCTTCAGGTTAACTTTGAAGATCTGACGTGAAGATTCACTACGGAGAGAAAGTGGGAGATTGTTCCAAATGTGTGGTGAAAGGAAGAAAAGGCACTATGCCTCGTTGATTCATATTGAGTAAACTTGGGCTGGGGAGGACAAGACGGTGATTATTAAGGGAGCAGAGGACCTTAGCAGGTGAGTAGGGGATGGTGACATGTGAGTAGGGGATGGTGAGACAGGTAAGATAGTCAGGGAGACCTATACGAAGGACCTTAATAGTTAATAACACTATCTTGTAGGTTAATTGGTGTTCAATGGGCAACCGATGGTGGTATCTTAACAGAGGGTTGTGTGGTCTGTGCAACGGGCGTGGCAGAATCTGATGGCAGTATTCTGCAAGGTTTGTAGTTTTTTCAGCAAAGACTTGGATAAACCTGCATGGATGATGTTACAGCAATCAAGGTGGGCTGTGAAGAATGAAAGAATAAGCGCATGGAAATTACTGTGATCAAAAAGATGGCGTGTGGCTCGCAATTGGTGTACCAGAAGAAAAGAAACCTTAGACAAGTGTGAGATTTGGGGCTGAGAGAGAATCCCAAGATAGCGGAAGTTCGTGACAAGAGTGGCTTGTGCTCCAAAAAGAGTGATAGGGGAGGATTGGGGGGGGGGGGGGGGGAACAGAGCTCCCGAGAACCAGCAGGTGATCATTTTATCTATATTCAGGACTAGCCAGTGATTGGCCAACCACTTCACAACTGAGTCTATGCAAACTTGTGGGCCGATGATCAGAAGCAAACAAAGGTGTAGAGGCTGTTAGTGCCACACTAGCACCTGCGTTTGTTACTGCCCCATGATCAGAGCCCCCGAGCGTGTGAAACAATGCGCTGGCGGGCTCTGAACGCAACTAGCATGCAAAAGAGGGCTCTTAGCGCAAGTATCATGCAAATGCATGATAAACCTATTCATCCCCAATGTTCAGTGACCAGAGCGCCAAAGATTGGTGTGCTGGCCGCAGCAAACACTATGCCAGCTCGCAGCTGGCATTAGGGTTTGCAGACCATTGCGGAGGAATGGTGAGCCCTGTCCAGCATGCATTTTCATGCTAGCAGGCCCCCATTCCCACCAATGAAGCAGCCCCCCACAGGAACCCCAACCCGACGCCCCCAGCAACGGGGGCTAGAGGTCCAGTGGACCTCCGGTCCCCACGACCCCCTACCCAACACAGGTTCCGGGGGGGGGCTGGAGATCCGGGGGTCTCCAGCCATGCTAACACCCCTCCAGCATCCCTCAGATGTCCCTGGTGGTCCAGTGGGCTGCGGGTCAATCCCCCCCCCACCTAGAGGTCTACTGGCCGTTCCCCACCCCCCCTACCTTCAGTTGGAGGAGGAAGGTGGCCTCCCTCCTCTTCCATTGGCACCGCCATGGTGTGAAGCCCTGCCCAGCGCATTGCAGGATGCTCTGGGCAGGGCTGGGCACCGCCAGTTTCCAGGCGGCACCTATGGAAGAGGAGAGAGGCCACTTCTCTTTTCCAACTGAAGGTAGGGGGGTGGGGAAGGGCCGCTAGACTACCAGGTGGGAGGGGGAGGACTGACCCGTGACCCACTGGCCCACCAGGGACATCTGAGGGATGCTGGGGGGGGGGTTATGGGGGACTGGAGACCTCCGGATCTCCAGCCCCCCCCGAACTTGTGTTGGGGAGGGGTCGGAGGGACCGGAAGTCCGCTGGACCGCCAGCCCCCATTTCGCTTGGCTTGGACCTCCAGCCCCTGTGTTTGACAAACATGTGCGGGAGTATTGTGCCTGAGCAATCCTTCCGCACTTCTACCCCATGAACAGAGAGAATTGCGTGCTTAAATCTGCAGGCAATTATCTCTGATTATAGGTGCAGTAAAGCCAAGCGCTGTTTCAGTGATATTTTTAGAGCGCTGTTTGGAACAGTGCAGGGGCTTTTGATCATCTGCTCATTGGAGAGGGGAAATTGAGGGAGAGGAAGGATAGGTCGGCTATGCTGGATAAATGAGGAGAATAGCATCTGCATAAAAGTAAGCTAAAATTCCCCAAGTCTGAATGAGAGCTGCAAGAAGACTTAGGAACAAATTGAATAACAGAGGAGAAAGAACTGAACGCTGGGGGACACCGCAGTGAAGTTCTCTGTCGTCTGAAGAGGATGAGGAAGTAATGACCTGAAAAGAGTGGTGAGAGAGAAAAGAGGTGAAACACATGTACCTTTTTTTTGTGCCAGTAGGTTTTTGGTAGAAATTAATGGTCATAGTTCTGACAAAGTGAAAGCTAAATACCTGTAGAAGCTATTCTCCGAGAACAGCAGGCTGATTGTTTTCACGAATGGGTGATGTCCACGGCAGCCCCTCCGATCGGAGATCTTCACTAGCAACAGCGTTTGCTAGCCCTCACGTGCGCAAGCACCGTGCGCATGCGCGACCGTCTTCCCGCCCGAACGCGCTCGTGTTCGTCAGTCCAGTACATAGCAAAGACATAGACAAGGGAAGACACAACTCCAAAGGGGAGGTGGGCGGGTTGGTGAGAACAATCAGCCTGCTGTCCTCGGAGAATACCTTCTACAGGCATGTAGCTTTTGCTTTCTCCGAGGACAAGCAGGCTGCTTGTTCTCACGAATGGGGTATCCCTAGCCCCCAGGCTCACTCAAAACAACAAACACTGGTCAATTGGGCCTCGCAACGGCGAGGACATAACTGAGATTGACCTAAACTTATTCAACTAACTGAGAGTGCAGCCTGGAACAGAACAAAAATGGGCCTAGGGGGGTGGAGTTGGATTCTAAACCTCGAACAGATTCTGCAGCACCGACTGCCCGAACCGACTGTCGCGTCGGGTATCCTGCTGTAGGCAGTAATGCGATGTGAATGTGTGGACAGATGACCATGTCGCAGCCTTGCAAATCTCTTCGATAGTGGCTGACTTCAAGTGGGCCACTGACGCTGCCATGGCTCTAACACTATGAGCCATGACATGACCCTCAAGAGTCAGCCCAGACTGGGCGTAAGCGAAGAAGATGCAATCTGCTAGCCAATTAGAGATGGTGCGTTTCCCGACAGCCACTCCCCTTCTGTTGGGATCAAAAGAAACAAACATTTGGGCGGACTGTCTGTGGGGCTGTGTCCGCTCCAGATAGAAGGCCAATGCTCGTTTGCAGTCCAATGTGTGTGCAGCTGGTGTTCAGCAGGGCGGGTATGAGGACGGGGAAAGAATGTTGGCAAGACAATTGACTGGTTCAGATGGAACTCTGACACCACCTTCGGCAAGAACCTAGGGTGAGTACAGAGGACTACTCTGTTATGGTGACATTTGGTTTAAGAAACATGAGCTACCAAGGCTTGAAGCTCACTGACTCTGCGAGTTGAAGTAACTGTCACCAAGAAAATGACCTTCCAGGTCAAGTACTTAAGATGGCATGAATTCAGTGGCTCAAAAGGGGGTTTCATCAGCTGGGTGAGAACGACATTGAGATCCCATGACACTGCAGGAGGTTTGATGGGGGGCTTTGTCAAAAGCAAACCTCTCATGAAGCGAACAACTAAAGGCTGTCCCAAGATCGGCTTACCTTCCACACGGTAATGGTATGCACTAATCGCACTAAGATGAACTCGTACAGAGTTGGTCTTGAGACCAGACTCAGACAAGTGCAGAAGGTATTCAAGCAGGGTCTGTGTAGGACAAGAGCGAGGATCTAAGGCCTTGCTGTCCCACCAGATGGCAAACCTCCGCCATAGAAAGAAGTAACCCTTTTTAGTGGAATCTTTTCTGGAAGCAAGCAACACCCCGGAGACACCCTCGGAGAGACCCAAGGAGGCAAAATCTACGCTCTCAACATCCAGGCCGTGAGAGCCAGAGACCGGAGGTTGGGATGCAGAAGCACCCCCTCGTTCTGAGTAATGAGGGTTGGAAAACACTCCAATCTCCACGGTTCTTCGGAGGTCAACTCCAGAAGAAGAGGGAACCAGATCTGACGCGGCCAGAAAGGAGCAATCAGAATCATTGTGTGCCTCGGTCTTGCCTGAGTTTCAGCAAAGTCTTCCCCACCAAAGGTATGGGAGGATAAGCATACAGGAGGCCTTCCCCCCAATCCAGGAGAAAGGCATCCGACGCTAGTCTGCCGTGGGCCTGAAGTCTGGAACAGAACTGAGGGACCTTGTGGTTGGCTTGGGTAGCAAAGAGATCCACCAAGGGGGTGTCCCACGCTTGGAAGATCTCGTGGACCACTTTGGAATTGAGTGACCACTCTTGAGGTTGCATGACCCTGCTCAACCTGTCGGCCAGACTGTTGTTTACGCCTTCCAGATATGTGGCCTGAAGACACATGCCGTATCGGCAAGCCCAAAGCCACATTCTGATGGCCTCCTGACACAGAGGGTGAGATCCGGTGCCCCCCTGCTTGTTGATGTAATACACGGCAACCTGGTTGTCTGTCTGAATTTGAATAATTTGGTGGGACAGCCGATCCCTGAAAGCCCTTAGAGCGTTCCAGACCGCTCGTAACTCCAGGAGATTGATCTGTAGACCTTGTTCCTGGAAGAACCAACTTCCTTGGGTGTGAAGTCCATCGACATGAGCTCCCCATCCCAGGAGGGACGCATTCGTCGTCAGCACTTTTTGCGGCTGAGGAATTTGGAAGGGATGTCACAGAGTCAAATTGGATCAAATTGTCCACCACTGCAGGGACTGAAGAAAACTGGTGGGCAGCTGGACTACATCCTCTAGATCCCCAGCAGCTTGGTACCACTGGGAAGCTAGGGTCCATTGAGCTGATCTCATGTGAAGACGGGCCATGGGAGTCACATGAACTGTGGAGGCCATGTGGCCGAGCAATCTCAACATCTGCCGAGCTGTGATCTGCTGAGACGCCCACACCCAGGAAACGAGGGACAGAAGATTGTCGGCCCTCGGTTCCGGAAGGTAGGCACGAGCTGTCTGAGAATCCAGCAGAGCTCCTATGAATTTGAGTTTTTGAACTTGATGAAGGCGGGACTTTGGATAATTTATCACAAACCCTAGTAGCTCCAGGAGTCGAATAGTCATCTGCATGGACTGTAGAGCTCCTGCCTTGGAGGTGTTCTTCACCAGCCAATCGTCGAGGTAAGGGAACACGTGCACTCCCAGTCTGCGTAGAGACGCCGCCACTACCACCAAGCATTTTGTGAACACTCTGGGCGCGGAGGCGAGACCAAAGGGTAGCACACAATACTAAAAGTGCCGTGTTCCCAGACGGAATCGAAGATACTGTCTGTGAGCTGGCAGTATCGGGATATGAGTGTAAGTATCCTTTAAGTCCAGAGAGCATAGCCAATCATTTTCCTGAATCATGGGAAGAAGGGTGCCCAGGGAAAGCATCCTGAACTTTTCTTGGACCAGATATTTGTTCAGGGCCCTTAGGTCTAGGATGAGACGCATCCCCCCTGTTTTCTTTTCCACAAGGAAGTACCTGGAATAGAATCCCAGCCCTTCTTGCCCCGGTGGCATGGGCTCGACCGCATTGGCGCTGAGAAGGGCGGAGAGTTCCTCTGCAAGTACCTGCTTGTGCTGGAAGCTGAAGGACTGAGCTCCCTGTGGGCAATTTGGAGGCTTTGTGACCAAAGTGAGGGAGTATCCTAGCCGGACTATTTGAAGAACCCACTGGTTGGAGGTTATGAGAGGCCACCTTTGGTGAAAAAATTTTAACCTCCCCCTGACCGGTAGATCGTCCGGCACAGACACTTTGATTGCGGCTATGCTCTGCTGGAGCCAGTCAAAAGCCTGTCCCTTGCTTTTGCTGGGGAGCTGCAGGGGCCTGTGGAGGCGCACGCTGTTGACGAGAACGAGCGCGCTGGGGTTTGGCCTGGGCAGCAGGCTGGCGAGAAAGAGGATTGTACCTACGCTTATTAGAAGAATAGGTAACAGTCCTCCTCCCCCCATAAAATGTCTACCAGTTGAGGTAGATGCTGAAGGCGTCTGGCGGGAGAATTTGTCAAAAGCGGTGTCCCGCTGGTGGAGCTGTTCTACCACCTGTTCGATCTTTTCTCCAAAAATATTATCCCCCCGGCAAGGAGAGTCCGCTATCCGCTGCTGGAGCCTATTCTCCAGGTCTGAGGCGCGCAGCCATGAGAGTCTGCGCATCACCACACCTTGAGCAGCGGCCCTGGACACGACATCAAAAGTATCATAACCCCTGGCCAGGAATTTACGACACGCCTTCAGCTGCCTGACCACCTGCTGAAAAGGCTTGGCTTGCTCAGAGGGGAGCTTGTCCACCAAGTCCGCCAACTGCCGCACATTATTCCGCATATGAATGTTCGTGTAGAGCTGGTAGGACTGAATTTTGGAAATGAGCATAGCAGAATGGTAGGCCTTCCTCCCAAAAGAATCCAAGGTTCTAGAGTCTTTGCCTGGGGGCACCGAAGCATACTCTCTAGAACTCTTGACCTTCTTAAGGGCCAGATCCACCACACCAGAGTCGTGAGGCAACTGAGTCCGCATCAACTCCGGGTCCCCATGGATCCGATACTGGGATTCGATCTTTTTGGGAATGTGGGGATTAGTTAGCGGCTTCGCCCAGTTCGCCAGCAATGTCTTCTTGAGGACATGATGCATGGGTACCGTGGATGATTCCTTAGGTGGCGAAGGATAGTCCAAAAGCTCAAACATTTCAACCCTTGGCTCATCCTCCGTAACCACAGGGAAGGAAATGGCCGTAGACATTTCCCGGACAAAGGCCGCGAAAGAAATGGCTGCTTCCTACGAGGCCTCACCATCGGTGTTGGACACCAGTTGATGAACTTCTGTCTGAAGCCGTGGCCCGCCTCGACTCCGTAGGAACATGGCCACGATGGGAGGCGTCGAGAGGAAGACTCCCGTACCGGCAGCAATGGAGCTCCCTCTATCGATGTTGTCGGGGGAGTCCACCTGGGAGGCAGCTGATGCCGTACGGGATACCTCACCATGGACGAGAGCCCAGCCGTTGCCTCAGTCGTCGGTACTGGTGGCGCAAGCACCCCCGGTACCAGAGGAGAAGGGCACAACATCTCTTCCAGGATCCCTGGAAGGATGGCCCTGAGGCTCTCGTTTAGAGTGGCTGTCGAGAGAGGCAAGGAGTCCGGTACCGGCGACAAGCTGCGAATCTGTCCAGGACGCGAAGGCGGTACCGGGCTGTCCACAGGGGAGCGCATCGACACCTCCTGAATGGAGGGTGAGCGGTCCTCCCGATGCCGATGCTTGGGTGCCGGTGGTGCCGGCGACCCAGAGCTCTCGGTACCACGTCTGGAAGGTGACCGATGACGATGCTTCTTTGCCTTCGCATGAAGCACATCACCGGTACCTCCCGGTACCGAAGAGGAGGACGTCGAATCCAAACGTCTCCTGTGGGACGGGTCCAAAAGAGGTCGATCCCGGGGGGGTCTGTACCGCAGGAGCCCTCGAGGCAGGCGGAGACTTACTCGAGGGCTCACCGCCACCAGCAGGGGAATGGACAGCCCTCACCTGCGCTCCGGAAGATGAAGCACCCTCCGACGACATCGATACCACCGATAACCTCGGTATTGAAGACGCTGGATCACCGGCAGAAGAGCTGGGTACCGCAGACGTCGACGCACCGGACGATGACCTCAGTACCGAAGACGTCGAAACACCAGATGAGGCCTGAATAACAGATTCCACTGGGCCAATCTCGCCACCTGAGTCCGCTTCTTCAAAAGAAGGCAGAGAGTACAGGCCTGTCTATTAGATTGTAAGCTCTTTGAGCAGGGACTGTCTTTCTTCTATGTTTGTGCAGCGCTGCGTACGCCTTGTAGCGCCATAGAAATGTTAAATAGTAGTAGTAGTAGTAGTAGTAGTAGGGGGCGATGCCCGGCCCCCAGACACTGAAGGCACGAAATGTGCCTATCAGTGAGGGAGATAGTCCGGCTGCACTGGGTGCACTTTTTGAAGCCGCTGGCAGGCTTCGAGGACATGGGCGGAAAAATCACGCTGGCGAAGTCAAAATTCGCGATGATGGCTAATGGCACCAAAAAATTTAGAAAAAAACCGTAAGGGTGGCGAAAAAGGCCGCGCCCAACAACGAAAGGAAACTTACGGGAAAAAAACTCAATGTAAGGGAAGTTTTTTTTTTGTTAAACTAAGAGACACACGACGGAAAAAGAGAAAAAACTGGACACTTCCGAACGGAAGAACGCGGCAAAAAGACGCGAGGGGTCTCCTTGAGGCACAGACCGACCGAAAAAACAGCAGTCCTGAGCTGCAGAAAAAAGAAGACTGACGAACATGAGCGCGTTCGGGCGGGAAGACGGTCGCGCATGCGCATGGTGCATGCTCACGCGAGGGCTAGCAAACGCTGTTGCTAGTGAAGATCTCCGATCGGAGGGGCTGCCGTGGACGTCACCCATTCGTGAGAACCAGCAGCCTGCTTGTCCTCGGAGAACACAATCTAAGTATATTATTTTCTAATCCTTCCCAAAATATACTCCTGCGAATGTCTCTCCCAAATGTGGAAACAAATGTGTACGTTGTTGAGTATAGGGCATACGTTTAAGTGAGTTGACAGAGGGTAATTTTCAAACAACTAGTTTACACAGGTAAGTAGTTATCTACACATTTTGAAACTAGTGCAGTGATCTCTGCTTGTCAATTGGGGGCTACTTTGGTGGAAAAAAAACTTAAATGTGAAATCCAAGACTGATACCAGGCATAGTGGCTGACAACTTGAGCAAGAGAAGAATCCCTTCCAATGACCCTGCAAGAGTCCAATGATATGGTTGACCAAATTGCTCAGGTGCATTAAGAGCAAATAGTCTAAAACAATGTTTACTCCCCACACTGTCTCTCCACAATCACATTCTCTATTCCTGACCCTAGCCCATCTCCCCACACACTTCCTCTCCATTATACCACTTCTCAGCTTCTCTACCCCACACATTCTCTTTCTAGATTACATACTCTCCTTCAACCCCATCCCAGTCAGTCTCAATCTCCACTGCCATTCCCAGCTGAACCTCCTCCCAGTTTTTGAATCCCCTATATCTTCCCCAGGACTTGTTTGTGATGCCACCTCTTTTTTTCAGCACCAAATGATTCTTGGCGAGTCTGAACCACAGCATACCTGAAACTCCACACGGTTCGATCACCTTCTGATTACCCATCTATCTCTTCCTGTTTCTTATCCCGTCAACTCCCACCCCTTACTTTTCATTTGAGACTGTCATTGGAATACTTTTACATTTCATTTATATATCCTGATATTGTCATCTTTTGCTCATACTGTCCTGACCTGAGGAAGGAGGTTCTCGCTTTTGAAGGCTAGTCAAAAAAATGTATTTAGTTACTCCAATAAAAAGGTAACACCTTTTTTTGTTTGTTTTATTTCTATTTATTAATACATCTAATTTAGAAGCCCTTCTTTATCTTGTCTAGCTCCTTGATTTCTCTCTATAAACTTAGAAGACAGAACTGTATCATCAAATGTATCATCTGTTACAGTTTCCTCAGCAAGATGTGAACTATCATCAATATGCAGGTAACAAGTCAGTCAACTAAGGCTGTGTGTACCTTCAATTTTACTGTCTCATTTCTCAATTTTCATTATTCAGTTTAGTGACAGACTTCTTCAGTAACAACAGTTGAAGGTTTTGTTTTAGATCAGCAGTGCAACAAACCATAGGCATTGGAATGAGGGGAGCCATGGGTGCCATGGCACCACCCCCAAATTCTCCTTCTCTCTATCTCTCCTGCTTCCCAAGACATGTTTAGTACCTTATTTTCCTCCCTTGGGGCGGCGATACTCTAACTGGAACAGCACCAAAATACACCAAGGCTAGTCTGCTCCCTCCCCCTCTGAACTTCCTGTTTTGATAGAGCCACTCCATTATTATGCAAGCTGCACTAGCTACCCATTAAAGCCAGGATTATTTTTAAATTATGCGTTTTGTCTTTCAAATATTATATGGCAATGACACTAGATTACATGCAGCCCTGAATAACTATTCCCCTATGCAATATAATATCTGGGTCTAGGGACTACCATAGACTTCATCTTCCAGATTGCAAGCGGGTGCACTATAAGTTGGTTCACTCTGCAGACTTTAGATACCAAGGTGCTAAGTGGTGGAACTCACTGTCAATGGCAATCAAGGGTCAGTCTGATTACTCAGTATTTTGCAAAAAACTGAAAACGTTCCTTTTTGAGAGGTTTTTACCTACTGGTAGAGTCTGTAAGGTTGTAACTGGCCATCAATGGTTTATTATTTAGTTATTTGTGCTGCTCTGCTCTTACTTGATATTTTGTTTATGGTACTGTAAACTTTGCCTTTTGTTTTATTTATTGTAAGCCACACTGAACTTGAGTATGTTCAGGATAAAGTGGGTATAAATGTCAAAATAAATAAATACAATTGAGCCATGCTATGTTTCCCTTTGAAAATACTGCCAACAAACGCAATCTCCACACATACTTTGCCTCTTTAGCCTGTGAGTAAAAGTATGCACGCTGTTCACAGAGGGGAAGAGTAGCCAACACAATTTTACACAGGTGAGCACTTTGATTATTGTCTTCATAGTCCTTAAGGAGACAATTTTTAAATTATGTACATAGATCCCAGTAATAATAAGAGTTACTTACTTTGGTGTTGGACTGGAAGATCAGTGGTGATTTTCATGTTCAGGTAATCAAAGTTAGGTTCACTTGAATGCTGTAAAGGCTTTTCTAAAATAAAAAAAATGGAGATACAAGTAGATTCTCAAGATCATAGTCACTCTTCCCACAAAATCTATATTACAAGCCTTAAGGAAGTTCATAGAGTATGTGAATCACAATAAGAGATAGTGAAGGTGAATGTATCATGCAGACTTATCATTGCCTAAATCTTACTAGACTAAAAGATAAACCTTTAAACATCCTTTGGACTTAACGAGGCATCAGCTCTACCCAAGTAATTTGTATTCTTTCAACTAACTTACAAGACTACTAAGCTGAAAAAAGATCAAATGTTTATAAAGTCTATTTTCTGTTTATGGGTTTCATTTTCAAAGCACATAGATTTACAAAGTAACATGTAGGGGCATTTTCAATATGACCTCTAACTCCGACTTTGGATGTTTTGCTCAAGACATCCAGAATCCGAATAGTGAATATAGCAATTTTTGAAACAGCAAAACATCTTTTTTCCACCACTCCCCCCCCCCCCCCACCCCCGAAAATGGCCATTTGCTAGATGTTTTTGTGCTCTGTGCATTTATCTATTTGGACCATTAAAAAAAAAAAGTTCAAATGAAAAACACACAAAATCAAGCCATTAGATGTAGGAGGAGTCAGCATTCTTAGTAGACTGGCCACACAGACATCCCAGGAGAGCAATGGGGCACTGCTGTGGACTTTATATAAAACTCTCAGGTACACATCTCACCATTGTTCACTTATCTTCTATGCTGAGCCCTCCAAAACCAACCACCTCCAACTGTACACTACTACAAAAGCCCATATGGTTGAAGGGTCACAGATAGGGTTACCATATGGCTCCAGAAAAAGGAGGACGAGTTGAGCCAGCCGGTTTTACTTCCATTGCTTTCAATGGAAGTAATTGAGCCAGCCGGGTTTTACTTCCATTGCTTTGCAATGGAAGTAAAACCCGGCTGGCTCAATCCGTCCTCCTTTTTCTGGAGCCATATGGTAACCCTAGTCACAGATATGTGGGTACAGTAGGTTTCTGGTGGAGGGCTCACACAAGTGTAAACAGGTAGAGTGGGATATGGGCCTGAGTCATCCTCTCTACAGTGCACTGCACCCATCACTACACTACTCCAGGGACCTGTTTCCTGCTCTAATAGAACTGGCTATAACATCTGAAGCTGTCATAGAGGCTGGTATGTGCTATTGTTATTTACATCTTTGGGGGGGTGGGAGGGGGTTCAGTTACCACTGGGGGAGAAAGGGAGGGGTCATCCTTGATTCCCTCCAGTGGTCATCTGGTCATTTAGGGTACTTTTTTGTGCCTTATTCGTTCTAAGTTGTAACACTAGACATTTTCGTTTTGTTCCATTATGGCTGTAAAATATTCAAGTGTTAGGAACACCCTAAGTCCGCCCTAATCCCGTCCCCAACATGTTCCTGACATGCTCCGTTGTGATTTGGACGTACTGTAGATGAATTGCATTGTTAAACGTCTGCAAAATAGGTTTCAAAAATACCGATTCAGACGTTTTGAGATGAAATTCGTTCAAATGCTGCTTTATAACACTTTTTGGTCGTTTTTCTCTTTTGAAAATGAACCTCATAGAGGGGCATTTTCGAACTGGGACGCCCATCTCTAAGGGCGCCCATCTCCGAGGATGGCGCCACGAAGGGGCGGAGCCAACCGTATTATCGAACGAGATGGGTGTCCATCTTTCATTTCGAGAATACGGTTGGGGACGCCCAAATCTGAACATTTAGGTCAACATTAGAGATGGGTGCCATCGGTTTTCGGCCATAATAGAAACTGATGGCGCCCATCTCAAAAATGAACCATACCAAGGCATTTGGTAGTGGGAGGGGCCAGGATTCGTAGTGCACTGGTCCCCTTCACATGCCAGGGCACCCACCGGGCACCCTAGGGGCACTACAGTGGAGTTTGCAAATTGATCCCAGGTACATAGCTCCCTTACCTTGGGTGCTGAGCCCCCCAACCCCCCCCAAAACTCACTCCCCGCAACTATACACCACTACCATAGACCTAAGGGGTGAAGGGGGGCACCTAGATGTGGGTACAGTGGATTTTGGGTGGGTTTTGAAGGGCTCCCATTTTTCATCACAAGTGTAACAGGTAGGGGGGGGGGGGGTGGGCCTGGGTCCGCCTGCCTGAAGTCCACTGCACCCACTAAAACTGCTCCAGGGACCTGTATACTGCTTCAATGGACCTGAGTATGACATTTGAGGCTGGCACAGAGGCTGGCAAAAAAAAGTTTTTAAAATGGTTTTTTTGAGGGTGGGAGGGGGTTAGTGACCACTGGGGGAGTCAGGGGAGGTGATCCCCGATTCCCTCCGGTGGTCATCTGGTCAGTTCGGGCACATTTTGGGGACTTGGACCTGAAAAAACAGGGACTAAATAAAGCGGACCAAATTCTCGCCAGGGACGCCCTTCTTTTTTCCATTATCGGCCGAGGGTGCCCATCTCTTAACCACGCCCCGGCACGCCTTCGCTACCCTTCTGACACACCCCCGGGAATTTCGGCCGTCCCGGCGACGGAAAGTATTTGGGGACGCCCAAAATCGGCTTTCGATTATGCCGATTCTGGCGCCCCTGAGAAAAGGCCCATCTCCCGATTTGCGTCGGAAGATGGGCGCCCTTCTCTTTCGAAAATGAGCTGGATAGTGACCCATGAAACTCTGTAAGTCTAAGTGCTTTGAAAATGAGCCCCTATGTAACTTTGTACATCTAAGTGCTTTGAAAATACACCTCTATGTAACTTTGTAAGTCTATGTGCTTTGAAAATGAGCACCATAGTATAACAAGACTTTCACATTTGACCATAAAGATTGATTTATCTTATTCTCATTGGATAAGCAAAGGTGTCATCATTCTGAGGGTGCCAATTCAGATCTGCCCTTCCAGAGCCCAGAGGAGCATAGAAAGCTATCTAGACAGTCTCCAGTGCTCCTTTCCAAACACCCCTAGTTCCTTCCCCCTCAGTTCATTCCATTGCTTAAACAATTTCAATCTTGAAGGGAGATGGGAAGTTTTGTGTGGCTGATTTATCCCACTGTCCAAATGTCCAAACAGAACACCTGTTGCAGGTAAGTAACATTGATTTATGGTATTCAACAGAGAAATGGGTGTTATATGTGATGTTGTGTGAAAGCTCATAAACTGAGGTTTAAATAGAGAGCCGGCCAAACAATAGGCAAAGCTTAGCAGTTGCCTAGGGCAGCAGTTTCTGAGGGGCACCAAGAAGCAACTACTATCAAAGCAAAATAATAGGTCCTGACAACCATAAAAACTCAAACAAAAGGTAGTACTTTTACCAGAAGGGAGGATGAGCACTTTTCTGATAACCTGTTTAGCCAGATTATCCTGGAAGGGGTGGTATTGCGGTAATCATGATTACTGGGGAGGGGGGGGGGGGGGGCAAAACACCTAAAAGTTAATTGAGGAGATGCAAGGCTGAAGATTTGCTTATGGTGTGAAGCTGGGGAAAATCTCTGACAACTGTCAAAATACCTTTAATTGGATATCCTTTGGTGGCTCTCAAAAAATGATGCTCTCGACAAGAGACAACTTTCACTTTTTAAATTAAACTTGGCAAGATGAATTTAAGCAAAACAGTTGCACGATTTCTGAATTAATGTCATACCTTGCATTAAATCTTTAATTGTCTTCAAAGGTTCACCTCCCTTCTCTGGTTCCTCTAGTTGTGTGTCCTACAAAAAAAAAAGAGCATTTGAAGCATTAGCAAGAAACTCTAGAATAAACCATTTTGCCAAAACCTGGGAATTATATTAAGCGGATTACTATTGATGTACAACGATCCCACACTTAATGCCCCAGAGGCAGTAGCGTGTGCGACCATGCTGAAAACCCAATTTTGAATCCAAGACCCAACTCCACACTTTGGGTAATTCAAATACAACTGGAAGAAAATGGAGCAAAAGAGAACTACCAGGTCAGAAAAAAGAATCATAACTGAGAACTTTCTTGTTTAGTTTATCCTGAGATACACAATTACGTGTCATGAATGAGCCTTTCTGGACCAGTGTATTCAATAGTCCACTGCTCCCATTGCCAGTGACTGAAGATTTTTTAGTTCAGTGGAATGGATTCTAAAAACGTATTCTGGATGTCTTAGCCCCCCTTAAAATTAAGCCTCAACTCACTCGCAGAGTGTCTCCCTGGTTTGACCAATCCCTTCTCTCTCTCAAGAGACACTGTAGAAAGCTTTAGAAAGCTTGAAAGGCAGTGGTCCAAAAGTAGATCAGACGTTAATAGACTGTTTTGGAAAAGAGCTGTTAGGGATTACAAAGATAAAATTCGGAAGGCTAAGATGAGGTATTTCGCTGAAGATTGGGAGCATTAATTTAAATATCCACAAACTCTATCAGTTGGTGCACAGTCTTTTCCACCAAAGAGGCCACAGTTGCTAATGTGATTATGCCTACAGCGCAACAGCTGGCTTTCCACTTTGAGCAACTATTTATTTATTGCATTTGTATCCCACATTTTCCCACCTCTTTGCATGCTCAATGTGGCTTACAATATATCATGGATAGTGGAAATGAGAAGGGAGTAGACATTTGGTGTTACAGAAGGATTTTGGGTTGCATGGTAATGGAATACATGATAGTAAAAAAACAGAAGGCATTAATTTACATTCAGGGTATATGTGGGAGTTTCACATGACTTGGTCTTTGTGATAAATCTTGTCGAAGAGATGGGTCTTTAGTAGTTTCCGGAAGTTGGTCAATTCATAGACCGCTTTCAGGTTACGTGGCAGTGCATTCCAGAACTGTGCGCTCATATAGGAAAAAGTTGATACGTGCATTAATTTGTACTTTAGACCTTTACAGTTGGGGAAATGAAGATTAAGGAATGTGCGAGAAGATTTTTTGGCATTCCTGAATGGTAGGTCTATCTGTTCTGACGTATAGGCTGGAGCATCGCCATGGATGATCTTATGTACTAGGGTACATACTTTGAACGTGATATGTTCTTTGAGTGGGAGCCAGTGTAGCTTCTCTCATAGGGGTTTTGCACTCTCGTATTTTGATTTTCCAAATATGAGTCTGGCTGCCGTGTTCTGGGCTGTTTGGAGTTTTTTGAGTATTTGCTCTTTGCAGCCAGAGTAGAGTGAGTTGCAGTAATCTAGATGACTGAGTACTAATGACTGTACCAGATTACGGAAGACGGTCCTCGGGAAGAATGGTCTTACTCTTTTTAATTTCCACATTGATTGGAACATCTTTTTGGTTGTGCTTTTCGCGTGATTCTCAAGTGTTAGGTGCCGATCAATGGTAACTCCAAGAATTTTTAAGGTCTCCGAGATGGGTAGGTTTAATTTTGGTGTGTTGATGGTGGTGAATTTGCTCGTGTTATGTTGAGAGGTAAGTACTAGGCATTGGGTTTTTTCTGCGCTGAGTTTTAACTGAAAGGCATCTGCCCAGGAGTGCATGATGTGTAGACTTTGGTTGATGTCATTGGAAATTTCTTTTAGGTCTTGATTGAATGGGATGTAGATCGTTACATCATCGGCGTAAATGTATGGGTTGAGGTTTTGGTTAGATAGTAGTTTGGCTAGAGGTGTCATCATTAGGTTGAATATAGTTGGTGAAAGGGGCAATCCCTGTGGAACTCCACATTCAGGAGTCCATGCGGCTGATGTAATCGAATTTGAAGTCACTTGATATGAGCGCGTGGTTAGGAATCCTTTAAACCAATTAAGAACATTGCCTCCGATGCCGAAGTATTCGAGGATGTATAGTAGGATTCCATGATCAACCATGTCGAAGGCGCTTGGCATGTCGAATTGTAGAAGTAATATATTCTTGCCGGTTGCAATCGTTTGTTTGAATTTCGTCATGAGCGTAACTAATACTGTTTCAGTACTGTGATTAGAACAAAATCCTGATTGGGAGTCATGTAGTATTGAGAATTTGTTTAGATAGTCTGTGAGTTGTTTGGTTACCATTCCTTCTGTTATTTTGGTTATTAAGAGAATGGATGCAACTGGTCTATAGTTGGTTAATTCACTCGCATTTTTCTTTGCATCTTTGGGTATGGGGGTGAGTAGAATGTTTCCTTTCTCCTTTGGGAAGAGTCCATTTTGTAGCATAAAATTCACGTGTTTCATTAGATCTGTTATGAAGTGTTGGGGGGCCGATTTCATAAGGTTATTTGGGCATATATCTAGTTTGCAATGAGATTTGGCGAATCTTTTAAGCGTTTGGGAGATGAGATCTTCTGATAATATCTCAAATTCATTCCAAATCCTATCTGCTGGGTATACTCCAGGGTCTGGGTCTAGGCAGTCTAGGAGTGCAGCGTATTCGATGGGGCTGGCAGGTATTTTGAGTCGCAGTTGTACTATTTTCTCTTTGAAGTATTTCGCGAGGTTTTCAGTCCCTGGTGTGTCTTTGCTGTTGTTCGTGACTGGTGTGGTGTCTAGTAGTTTATTCACGAGTTGGAAAAGTTTGTGTGTGTCCTTGTAATTTGGTCCAATTTCAGTTTTGTAGTATAGTCTTTTGGTTTGTCTTATGTTGTATTTATATTTTCTTCGGATTTGTTTCCATTCATTGAATGTGGGGTCATCTTTCTTTTTATTCCATGCACGTTCTAATTTCCTAACTTGTGTTTTGAGTTGTTTCAGTTCTTCATTGAACCACGGTATTGAGTTCTTTCTGTGTGAGGTTCTAGTTTGAATTGGGGCGATGTTGTCTAATATTGTTCTGCATCTATCGTCCCAGTCTAGGAGGAATTTGGTTGAGTCTGCCTTTGTTGTCCATTCGTTGTGGTAGATCTGTTGCCAGAATAATACCGGGTCTATTTTCCTCTCGTGGTGTAGGTTTTTCGTTCTTGTTTTTTGATTGTGGTTTTCGTTCGCCATTGGAGGGAGATGTATGCTTGGTAGTGATCTGATCACGGTGTGGGTGTCCATTTTGTATCTGTTAGTATAAGGTTTAAGTCTGGATCGAATTTATATGCAATTATGTCTAGTGAATGTCCTTTGGTGTGTGTTGGTTGTACATTTGGTGTGTAAAGATCCCATAGTTGTAGGAATTCTTTGCATTCTTGGGTGTTTGTTGAGGTAAGGTCTTCCAAGTGCAGGTTAATGTCGCCTATTATGATGAGGTTTGAAGTAGAGATGCATGTGTTCGAGATGAAGTCCATGAGGTGTGATTGAGTGTCTTGCCATTTGCCTGGCGGTCTATAGAGTAGGATAGCGTTAAGGTGTTCCTGCAGGTTTGGGTGGTTGATTCTTATCGATGCAATTTCAAGTTGAGGTAGGATGGATTCAGCTGTGGTTGTGATAGTGAACTCGGATTTGTATATTATGGCTAAGCCACCTCCTCTTTTCCCGTTCCTTGTCCAGTGGGTAATTTTGTATCCTGGTGGGCATAAGTCTAGGATTATGGGATCTTTAAGGTCATGGATCCAGCTTTCAGTGATGAATAGGAGGTCAAGATTGTCTGTGGTGATCCAGCCTGTTATAATCTCTGTTTTGTATACTACTGACCTAGCGTTTGTATATCCCAGTTGGATTGGATGGTACGGTTTGATCCGGGCAGTGGATGTGTTGTTGATCTTTATTAGTTGTCTATTTTCTTGGTATTTGGTTTTGTTGTTTCCTTTTTTCCCTTTCTGTTGGTTATATCCGAATGTATTTGTTTTTCCTTTCAGTTGGTTGTTATTCTTTTGATCTGGTGAGTTGTATATGGGTTGTCTGTAGGGTTTATTTATTGTGGGTAAATTGTCGTTTAGGTTGGGGGTGGTCCAAGCGTGGTAGATTAGGGGGAGGAAGTATATTATCATGAATAGTTTTTTGGTATTCATGTTGGCTGTAGTTCGTGTGCAACTTGAACAGTAAGCAATGCGGTGTACCCAGTACGTTATAAGCAGTACAGTATGAATAGTTCAGTATAAGCAGTACCACTTAAACAATAGGCAATATGCGGTATAGGCAGCACAGTGTAAGCAGTGCAGTATAAGCAGTTTGACTTAAATAGTAAGCCATGCACAATATAAACAGTATCCGCAGTACAGCGCAGTACCACTTAAGCAATAGGCAGTATAGTATATGCGGTACGGTATAGGCAGTACAGTGTAAGCACTGCAGTATGGGCAGTGCCTCATAAACAAAGAGTACAGTCTAAGCAGCACAATGTAATCAGTTCAGTTTAAACAGTGAGCAGTGCAGTATACACGTTACAATGTAAACAGTAGTTAGTGCATAATTGAAGTTCTTTAAAGCAGTATAAGGTAGAACAGGTCTGGTAAACCTAGATGGATGTGGGGTTTTTTTTTTCTGTTCAGCTGATCAAACAGAGCTGTATTAGAAAAAGTCAGGCACTTTATAATTTTATAACTTACTCCTGGACAATGGGACTCTCCGGCTCCTGAGTGTATCAGTCTTTCGATCGCTGTTGATGTTTGGTTGGTTGTCGGGCTGGGGTCTTCACTAGCGCTGAACAGTCGTGTATGGTTTAGGGCAACATCGCCCGAACTCAGGCTGCTCTGGTCTTTGCGTCGTTCGTGACTCCGCAGCGGTATTACTGGTCCTGACGTAGTCGACCCTGGTCTCTGGTTCCCTATGTGCCTCCAGTTGATCTCCACTGGCTGTCCTGCTAGTCCTCAGGTCCTCGGGTCTGGCGCCGTGCACTCACCGGCTGCAAGGCTGTTCGAATACAGCGGCCCTCGCCGGGTCCCTGGGAAGGCGCATGGTTCCCGTCCCAGTCAGTCAACTCCCCTCCCAGTTGGCGGGCCCAGCGCCTCGGATCAGCGTCTGGTCAGAAGAGTTTTAATCCGCTCGCCGTGACCCTCCGATCCCACTCGTCTCACTCGGCCGTTCGCCCCACGTGGCTTGGCAGCTACTAGTGGCCTGTATCTGGGGTTTAATGGGGTGGCCGCCCGAAGTCGCAGAGACCGACTACGGCTCACCCTTGTGTTCTCCTCGTTGTTAGAGACCTGGACCGCCTTCACATTTGCAGCCTCGAGGGCTGAACCAGCTTGGGAGCGGTCCAGGAGCCTCTCACAAACTGGAGATGTTCCCGGGTTTGTTTCGGGGTAGCTGCACGAAGCCGCAAAATGTGGCTACGGCTCACCCCCCGTCAGCGCCCTACCTCTGGACGCATGGCACTCTCTCCGGTTCACAGCCTCAGCATCCTGAACCGTCTGGGAGCCGTCTGGGAGTGACCAGGTGCGGGAGCTCTGTGTTAAGGCTCCTATCTGTCGGCCATCTTGGTATAGGGAAGTTCTTCAGTCTCCTGGCATCAATGTTGCTCTTCCTGTGTCACAGGCCAATCATTGGGCTGGTATGTCTGCCGACAGATTTTGGCCTTCTTTTCAGTTGCCCTCCTCTGATACAGTTAAATTCTTCCTTTCAAGCATTCCTCATCCCATTCTATCCTTGATGCCTGTCCAAATAATCTTCTGAAGAATGCCCCTAGCTTATTCATTGAACTTCTCTGGGAACATATATCTTTCTTGTTTACTCAAGGCCCCATTTGAGAGGGTTCTATAATTTTAACCCCTATTGCTAAAACTTCCTCAGGCTCATTGAGTGAAGTTGCCAACAACAGGCCAGTTGCTTCCATTCCCTTATTGGTCAAGGTGATGGAAGGAATTGTAGCAGCCCAGCTCTCTGACTACCTTTCCAGCTTTTGTCTCCTGCATGTGTCACAGTCTGACTTCAGGCCGTGTTATAGTACTGAGACTGTTTTAACCACTTTAGTTTTTGCCTTCAGGGAAGAAATTTGTTTACGCAACAACGTCCTGGTTATGCAATTTGATGTCAAGTGCCTTTGATGTGGTGGATCTTGATCTTTTATTAAATTTACTGGACCAATTTGAGATTTGTGAGAAAGTCTTGTCCTGGTTTCATGGCTTCCTGAAATCTAGTTCTTACAGAGTAAAATTTCAGGTGCATTATCATCACCTTGGTCTCCAAATTGTGGTGTGCTGCATAGGCTCACCCCTATCTCCAATATTATTTAATATCATGATGGCTCCGCTAGGGGGGGAGCCTTAAGTCAATGGGTTTGCATCCTTTTATCTACGCAGATGATGTCACTATTTACATCCCTTTTCAAGGTGACATCCAGGGAATTCTATATAGGATTAAAAATGGCCTTGATTTAATGGAATCCTAGGCCTCTAAATTAAGGCTAAAATTAAATTGGAAGAAGACTACATTTTTGGTAATAACTAATCTGTTTGACCATGATCCCTGCAGCAATGTTAGCATTGACTGTATTTCTTATCCTTTGGAGTCCACTCTACAAATTTTAGGGGTTGTTGTTGATCAGCATGTAACCTTTAAATCTCAGGTGTCCTTGGTGATTACTAAATATTCTAAATTATTTTGGAAGCTGAAGTGTATTAGGCCCTTTTGTTTCAATTGATATTTTCAGATTACTTGTCCAATCTCCCGTCTTAACCCAATTTGATTACTGTAATTCTATCTATGCAGAGTGTAAAGAATGAAGGAAACTGCAAACTGTCCAGAATACTGCGGCTAGACTTGTTATGCATGTACCACGCTTTGAGAGGGCTACTCCTTTGCTGATACATTTGCATTGGCTTCCCATTAGGGCCAGGATTGTATTCAAACTCTGTGCTCTCATATTTCAGAGTTTGTATGGTATTGCCCCTGACTATATGTTGCCCCTTGTTACTTTGCCTTCTCGCAATTCAATCTTTGGTGCAAGAGACTACCTACGTCTTAATTTTCCTACCTGTAAGAAAGTAGTTTATAAATCTATATATTCAGCTACTTTTTCATACCTATGTACTAAATGGTGGAATTCCTTGCCAAAAAATATAAGATCCCAACATGATTACTTGGTTTTTTGTACGTTTTTGAAATCTTTCTTTTCAAAATATTTCTGTCAATTGATCCTGATGACTAATCTCCCCCCTTTCATTCATTCAAACAATTTTGATTAAGACAAACTTGAAAGTTACAGGCCAGTATCCAACATCCCATTTCTAGGGAAACTCATAAACAAACAGCCTGTGTTCAACTTAATGAATGGCTAGAAAAGAGTAACTGGCTAGATTCATGTCAATCTGGATTCAGACCTGGTTATGGAACAGAAACGGTCCTCGTATCCCTGCTAGATGATCGTCACAGAAACCGAGACAAGGGATTTGCCTCGACGTTAGTACTGCTAGATTTCTCAGCAGCTTTTGACACTGTGGATCATGATATCTTGCTAGCACGACTGACAGAAGCAGGTATCAATGGAACAGTACTTGCCTGGTTCAGATCCTATCTATCAGACAGGCAACAATCCATAATGATTGGCAGCAACTCATCACCACCATGGACACTGACTGCGAGGTACCACAAGGATCGATACTGTCACCTATTCTGTTCAATATCTACCTCAAGCCACTAGCTGAGCTGACTCGGTCAATGGACACTCAGTTCTACATCTATGCGGATGATGTGCAGCTAGCTACTCATACCCACTGAACCTGACTTACCTACAGCCTTGAATAAACTGATCACTTCTCTAACATCAATTCAAGAATGGGCTAAACACAACAAACTTTGCCTGAACCCAAGTAAAACCGAGCTTCTCTGGGTCCCTAACACAAGTGGATACATACCTGACATCAAAATCCCTTTTGGGAAGTATGAACTCCCCCTCAAATCACAAGTCAGGAACCTTGGAATACAGTTAGATTCAACACTTACTCTGATTCCCCAAATCCAAGCAACCTTCAAGAGCTGCTTCTACTATCTGCAGCAGCTACACTGTCTCTCTCCTTACATCGAGAAGGTAAATCTTATCCCAGTTGTGCGTGCCATGGTAACATCAAGACTGGATTACTGCAATGCACTATACAATGGTCTGACTACAAAGGGCCTGCACCAGCTCCAGTTGATTCAGAATGCAGCAGCAAGACTCATAGAAGGTTGCAAGCGACGTGACCACATCACACCATTTTTGCAAAAACTTCATTGGCTACCAGTACAATACAGGGCTAAATTTAAAACTCTATGTCTGATCTTCAAGGCCCTGAAAGGAAATGGCCCCGAGTATCTGAAGAATACAATGATCCTCCACACACCGCCAAGGACACTAAGGTCCTCCCAAGGACTTTCACTAACTACACCCTCTCCAAAAGACATTACACAATGTGATACCCGCAAGCGAGCCTTCTCCGGAGTAGCCCCCACACTCTGGAATGCATTGCCTGAAAGGCTCTGCTTAACACAATACCTCTACTTCAGGAAGCAGGTGAAAGCTTGGCTCTTCAACCAAGCCTTTAATGGAAGAAGTAACTAACTTGTTAGTCTCACTCACACACACAAGGATTGACTCGGGCTGCACATACTGCAGCGGAACATGTTTATCCACTCCTACCCTAGCTGAGATAATATTTAACCATCTCTCTGATCTCATGTGCAACTTTCTTCAAATCAATCACCTTACTTTCTAATTCTTCCTACTTTCTTACTCATCTATATGTTACAACTTTGCCTTACCACTCACTATCAATTATAATGTTCTTGTACATATTGTGTTGTCATTGCAAGCAATATACCATAGAAACTATCAAACACATCACTCCAATATAGTGTCACACTGGGGATTCAGATCTGAAGGATAAAATATATTAAATTTAAAAAAATAGCCTCAGTATAACAGGGAGCCTGACTTTTATGCTCCACTGTACAAAATAACATCACAGGCTTCCACCACCTTCCGAAAAAAAAAACACAGAGAAAAACTCCCAGAATATTTCAAAAATTCTAAAGAAGTGGGAGAAAAGTCTGTGTTTGAAAAACAGAAGGGAGGGTAACACAATTTAACACAATACAGATCCAAATACCCACAACACTAGATCTCACTATGAATATAAATCACCCAAATAGACACTAATTAGCAATCCCTCACTAGACTAAAATCCTCATTCAAACAGAGAAGCCTTCCTGCAAGTAAAGAAAACTCAAAATAGAGCAAAAACTCTTATAACATTGCTTGAATTGCTTAAACTTCCATCCTTACTAATGAATGGTTTCTAATTCTGACAAAAAGTAAACTTTACTTAGCTCAGAACATTCAAATTGTCATAGCAGAAGTGCAGCCTCATAGGATTTTCACAGTCTGTGGGGTTTCTCCAAAATTAAAGTGTCCAATTTATATTATCCTTCTGGCAAAAAATATCCAATTTCCTTGTTTCTCGACAGTAGGAAATCCTGTTTCGCAATCTTCATCAGGAGAAATACATAGCAGTGCATAAAAACTGCTTTACAAATTATCCATAGGCTGCACTTCTGCTATGACAATTTGGATGTTCTGAGCTAAGTAAAGTTTACTTTTCTCCCACTTCTTTAGAATTTTTGAAATATTCTGGGAGTTTTTCTCTGTGTTTTTTTTCGGAAGGTGGTGGAAGCCTGTGATGTTATTTTGTACAGTGGAGATAAAAGTCAGGCTCCCTGTTATACTGAGGCTATTTTTTTAAATTTAATATATTTTATCCTTCAGATCTGAATCCCCAATGTGACACTATATTGGAGTGATGTGTTTGATAGTTTCTTTGTTATAACTACACACTCGTGCAGGTTGTTTATTTGTGAGAAGCAATATACCATGCCATACTTTGTATTGTTGTTTGACCTAAATTTGCTGATTTGGGCGTCCCCGACTGTATTATCGAAAAGAAAGATGGATGCCCATCTTGTTTCGATAATACGGGTTTCCTTGCCCCTTCGTGGAGTCGTCCTGCGAGGATGGCCTCAGGAAAACCTGGGCGCCCCGTTCGATTATGCCCCTCCACGCCATACTTTGTATTGTTATTTGAATATTTTTACTGCTCTAATTGCCTACTGCTCATGTTTGATCTATTCTTACTGTACACTGCCTTGAGTGAATTCCTTCAAAAAGGCGGTAAATAAATCCTAATAAATAAATAAATTCAATTCTCTCCATTATTCTTTATTATTGAATTCTTTATATATTTACGATTCTTTCCTTATTGATAAGTGTGGGTTTATTTATTTTGTTTCATATTTTGTAATGACTTCTTTTTAGCTTGTTAGCCACATTGAAAATGTGGGGTATAAATGTCATAAATATATAAGGGTCCTGCTTACTAAGCCACGCTATAGGCATGCTAACATTTTTAGCGCACGCTAACACTAGAGACACCCATAAAAATATATGAGTGTCTCTAGCATTAGCGCGCACTAAATTTTACCGCACGCTAAAAATGCTAGCACGCCTTAGGTAAATAAATAAATAAATAAATATAAAAAGGGGATGTTGATGTGTGAAGATCAAGAAAATGAAATTAAAATTTTAACTTCATAATGCGCAGTTTCCTAAATTTTGGAAACCATATACAAGTATAAGTATCATGACATTCCACACTGTAAATTGTAATTGTTTGTAGTAATGTAATAAATTTATTTATTTAAAAGCATTTATCACCCACTGAGCCAAGAAAAAGTTCTTGCTCTCAGAAAGTTACAAATTACATATTTATTTATTTATTTACCACCCTTTTGAAGGAATTCACTCAGGGCGGTGTACAGTAAGCATAAATCAAACATGAGCAATAGACAATTACAGCAGTAAAAATATTCAAATAACAATACAAAGTATGGCGTGGAGGGGCATAATCGAACGGGGCGCCCAAGTTTTCCTGGGGCCATCCTCGCAGGACGACTCCACGAAGGGGCAAGGAAACCCGTATTATCGAAACAAGATGGGCATCCATCTTTCTTTTCGATAATACAGTCGGGGACGCCCAAATCAGCAAATTTAGGTCAACCTCAGAGATGGTCGTCCCCAGGACTTGGTCATTTCTGATTTTTGGCAATAATGGAAAGCGAGGACGCCCATCTCAGAAATGACCAAATCCAAGCCATTTGGTCATGGGAGGAGCCAGCATTCGTAGTGGACTGGTCCCACTAACTGAATGGAAAAAGCCCTTCCCTTACTGATCCCTTAGCGATTCGGAAAGAAAGGGCATGCATGAAGGAAATCGCATGCAAATGAGCTGCTCGCAGTTAGCTCATTTGCAAACGATTTCCTTCCTAAGGAGGAAAAGCCAGTGCAGAGCAGCCAAGCGTTATGCATGGCTGCTCTGTGCATCTCAAAGACGGCTTCATACATGCAGACAAGCTGCGTGTATAATAGCAGTCTACAACCTTAGAAAAACACAAGTCCAGGTGAAAACGTCCAAGAGCTTGTCAGGGATGTCTTTTTTTTTTTTAAGAGTATGGGTGAAGGACATCCTTCGCTATGCCTTCGTCCTTGCAACAGCAGTTGAGGACGTCCTTCCTATGCTTCCGTCCCTGCGACGGCAGCCGAGGATGTCCAAAATGTGGATGTTTCCATGAGAAGGATGTCCATGCCTTTGCTATGCCTCTGACACCCCCTTTATTTATTTGGATTTTGGATCACAAGTAACAGTAGTGGGTTTTGAACCAGCCACCTCTGGATTGCAAGACCAGTGCTCTAACCACTAGGCCACTCCTCCATACCACTACACTCTTGAAATTTGGCCATTCCTGTGGGGGGGGGGGGGGGGCAGTTGAGGCCATCAGAAATGTTTGAAAGAAGGACTCCATGCCTTCGTAATGCCTCCGCTGACACACACATACCCCCCCCCCCAGGGACCTGCATACTGCCCCCCCTCACAGGGATGGCCAAATTTCAAGGGAGTGGACTGAAGTGGCGGAGTGGCCTAGTGGTTAGAGCACTGGTCTTGCAATCCAGAGGTGGCTGGTTCAAATCCCACTGCTGCTACTTGTGAGCCAAAATCCAAATAAATAAAGGGGGTGTCAGAGGCACAGCAAAGGCATGGATGTCCTTCTCACAGAAACATCCACATTTTGGACATCCTCAACTGCCGTCGCAGGGATGGAGGCATAGGAAGGACGTCTTTCACCCATACTCTAAAAAAAAAGACAAAGGTTTTTAAAGTTGTTTTCTTCGGGGTGGGAGGTGGTTAGTGACTACAGGGGAATCAGAGGAGGTCATCCCCAATTCCCTCCGGTGGTCATCTGGTCATTTAGGGCACATTTTTGTGGCTTGGTCGTAAAAAAAAAAGGACCAAGTCAGCCAAGTTTTCGTCATGGATGCCCTTCTTTTTTCCATTATCACTTGAGGACGCCCAACTGTTAGGCACGCCCCAGTCCCGCCTTCGCTATGCCTCCGACACACCCCAGGGAACTTTGGTCGTCCCCGCGACGGGAAGCAGTTGAGGACGCCCAAAATTGGCTTTCGATTATGCCGATTTGGGCGACCCTGAGAGAAGGACGCCCATCTCCCGATTTGTATCGAAAGATGGGCGCCCTTCTCTTTCGAAAATAAGCCTGATAGTATACTACTTACAATGTCAACACAATAAGTAATAAAACATTTTAATTGACAGTGTAGGGTATAAGCAAAGATGGAACATATAGATAGGTAAGAGAGTAAGAGGAGTTAGGAAATAAAGTGACTAAATTAAAGAAAGTAACACATGAGGTCAGAGAGATGGTTAATATATAGATAGGTAAGAGAGTAAGAGGAGTTAGAAAGTAAGGTGACTAATTTAAAGAAATGTGCACATGAGGTCAGAGAGATGGGAAAATTAGGTTCTTAGCTTGGTAATTTTTTTTCCTTTAGTCACAGCAGATGAATCCATTAACTGATGGGTTGTATCCGCCTACCAGCAGGTGGAGATAGAGAACACTGAAAAGCCACAGTGACCCTGGACATCTAGCTCCTCCTGCCTCCAGTATATGAAACGTCCAAAGCAGAGTAAATAAGAAAGGTAAAACATCGTAAACTTTCCTCACAGTGAACAAACGCCCCAGAACCGGAGCACTAACCAAACAAAGGAGGGACGATCTCAACCTCCTGCAATAGAACAGTATGTAGAAACTCTGAAACTGGTCTTCAACTCCTCCCGACGAGGTACAATATCTGCATAAAAGATCTGAACAAAAAACAAAACCAGACAGGGAGGGATCATGGATTCATCTGCTGTGACTAAA
Source organism: Microcaecilia unicolor (assembly GCF_901765095.1). Taxonomy (NCBI): domain Eukaryota; kingdom Metazoa; phylum Chordata; class Amphibia; order Gymnophiona; family Siphonopidae; genus Microcaecilia; species Microcaecilia unicolor. The sequence continues at coordinate 169,791,084 of NC_044034.1, read as the reverse complement.
GGAAAGAAAACTACCAAGGTAAGAACTTAATTTTCCCTTCCTTGTCATCAGCAGCAGATGAATCCATTAACTGATGGGATGTACAAAAGCACTCCCTACATGGGGTGGGAACAGGCAACTCCGCGAGCAAGCACCTGCGCCCCAAAATGCGCGCCCTGCTTTGCTGCCACATCCAGCCTGTAATGCTGTACAAACGAGAGCTGAGAAGCCCAAGTAGCCGCACGACAGATCTCTTGAAGAGAAAGGACACCCGTTTCATCCCAAGAGGAGGAAATCGCTCTCGTGGAATGCGCTTTAAACGCTTCAGGCGGAGCCCATCCTGAAAGCAGATATGCAGAAAAAATGACTTCCCTGAGCCAGCGGGCTATAGTGGCCTTAGATGCCGTACCCCCACGGCGAGGACCTGTCAACAACACAAAAAGATGATCAGAAGTCCTGAAGTCATTTGACAACTGTAGATACTGCAGACATCCAAACGATGCAATTGCCTAAAGGAATCCGGAAAGTCCTCCCTAGAAAAGGAAGGTAGAAAAATGGGCTGGTTCAGGTGAAATGCTGAAACCACCTTAGGCAGAAAGGAAGGCACTGTACGTACCGTTACCCTGGACTCAGAACTGTAGAAAAGGGTCCAGACAGGAAAGTGCCTGAAGCTCAGATACGCGTCTAGCCGATGTCATGGCCACCAAAAAGACTGTCTTGAGAGTCACATCCTTCTCAGAAGCTCACTTAAGCAAGCGGCTCGAAAGGCGAACGCTGAAGAGCCTTCAACACCAGCCCCAGGTTCCAGGCCGGACATGGCGACCGCACAGGAGGACGGAGCCGAAGCGCCCCTCTGAGAAATCAAGCAATGTCCGGCTGAGCAGCAAGGGACAAGCCAGAGACTTTCCCTCGGAAGCATGCCAACGCTGCCACTTGAACCCGAAGGGAGTTGTAAGCCATGCCTTTTTGTAAGCTGTCCTGCAAAAAGGCCAGAAACTGCGCAACTGTAGCCTGCATTGGTGTGATCGCCTTTGAAACACACCACGCCTCAAACTTGCACCAGATCCGAGCATAAGCTGCGGAGGTAGACCGCTTGCAGGCCTGCAAGAGAGTGGAAATGACGTTATTAGAGTAGCCCTTGTCTTTCAATTGTGCCCTCTCAAGAGCCAGGCCATAAGACCAAATTGGCAGGGATCCTCCATAGACACCGGACCCTGAACCAGTAGGTTCGGCACCAGAGGCAAAGGAAGTGGAGCAGCATCTGACGGAGATCCACGTACCACGGACGCCTTGGCCAATCCGAAGCGATGAGAATCACCAATCCTCGGTGCAGTCAAATCCTTAGTAGGACTCGCCCTATCAAGGGCCAAGGAGGGAGCACATACAGGACAGCCAGTGCATCCAACCCCGCTGAGCGAGGATCTTTCCTTCTGCTAAAAAAGCGAGGTACTTTGGCGTTTGAACTTGATGCCATTGTGCCATTAGATCCAATCCAGGAGTCCCCCATTTGGCACAAATCTGAAGAAAAACTTCTTCTGCCAGTTCTCATTCTGCCGGGTCGATTTGATGTCTGCTGAGGAAATTGGCTTGCACGTTGTTCTGACCTGCTATGTGAGCTGCGGACAGCAGAGGCAAGTGGAGCTCGGGCCAGACGATTGATGTAGGCCACCGCTGTCGTGTTGTCTCACAGAACTTGGACAGGAAGTCCCTTCAGAGTCTTGTGGAAGGCCACAAGAGCCTGGAATATCGCTCTCAGTTCCAAGCGATTGAAAGACCACCCCGCTTCCATGGGCGTCCACTGACCCTGTGCATAGCTGCCCTGGCAATGAGCTCCCCAGCCCGAAAGGCTGGCATCCGTTATCACCATGTTATGATTGTGGTCAGAACCCCTTCTCAAACTTACCTTTTTCCTGGGGGTCAGCTTCTTAGCTGGCTTCTGTTTCTTTTGCCTGTCCTTTCCGAGCTAGCTCTCTCTCTCTATGCTGGCAGCTTCCAGCAGCATGACTCTAATTGTTTCACTTTACTACAGCTGTGTGTGTGGACTGAGTTAGCTCTACCTCTCTTTGGGTGTACTGGCTTCAAGTGCTTCACGGTGCTGCATTGGTGTGGGTTGGGCCTCTCTGGGTTTCAGTGTGCTGTCTGCCTGGGTCTAGGGAGTGTGACATCATCAGGGAGGGCCTTGATAAGGAAGTGGTGTTCTTCCCTTCAGGGCCTTTGCAACATTTGCTTTAGGTAGGGTGGTGCAGTGTGCACTTCTGACTTTGTGTCTAATTTCCCTGCTTGCTTTTGCTAAAGGTCCAGGTTAGTGTTAGTGCAGTGTGCACTTGTGACTGTGTTTAGCTTTCCTGCTTTTCCCTTGTGGTTCCCCCGCTTTTCCCTCTTGGTGCTTTGGAAGCATTGCTGTGTGTAGGGCTTTGGAAGCTCTGTTGCTGATAGAAGTACTTCAGGTTTTGGTGTTGTTAGGAACACTGCAGATTTGGCTGTTAGAAATACTTCTGGTGTTTGTGCTGTTGGGAGCATTGCACCTTTGCTAGTTTTTGTGTTTTTTTCTTCCTTGTTTTTCCCTTGTGGCTCCCCGGTGTCCCTTTTAGTGCTAAGAGCACTTCTGGTTGTTTGGTGCATAGGAGCACCTTAGTTAGTTTAGAGTTGTAGAGCACTGCTTGTAGCTTGGTGCTTACTAGCACCTGTGTTAGCTTTGTGTTTAGTTCCCTGCTCTGTTAGTTAGGGCTTAGGAAGTCCCTTTGTTGAGCAGGGCTTAGGAGCTCCTGTTAGTTTAGGGCTTAGGAAGTCCCTTTGTTGTGCAGGGCTTAGGAGCACCCCTGGTAGGATAGGGCTTAGGTTTGTCAGTTTAAGATTTAGGAGCACTTCAGTTAGTTGAGTACCTGGAGCACTCCTGCTTCAGCTTGTTCTAGTCCTGGTCCCTGTGTCATCCGGTATCCGGTATCACCTAATCACATTCACACTTCAGCACCCCCCCCCCCTCAATCTCGCCCCACACTAACTACTACGTCCAGAAATCTCCAGGCTGTTGACCCCCCCCACCTTATCCACTTGTATCTCTGACCTCCTCCCTTCCATCTTGTCCTCCAAATCTGTTGACAAAGCTGTCTCCATTTACAATGCCACTCTCTCCTCTGCTCTTGACACCCTTGCGCCGCCCATCTCCCGTCCCACAAGGCGTACCAATCCCCAGCCATGGCTGACCCCTTGCACCCGATACCTTCGCTCCTGCGCCCGTTCGGCTGAACGCCACTGGAGGAAATCTCGCGCCCATAATGACTTCATTCATTTCAAATTCATGCTATCCTCCTTCCAATCCTCCCTATTCCTCGCTAAACAGGACTACTACACCCAATTGACTAATTCCCTCAGCTCTAACCCTCGTCGTCTCTTTGCCACCCTCAACTCCCTCCTCAAAGTGCCCTCCGCTCCCACTCCCCCCTCACTCTCTCCGCAATCTCTGGCCGACTACTTCCGTGACAAGGTCCAGAAGATCAACCTTGAATTCACCACTAAACCTTCTCCTCCTCCTATAACCCACTCTCTCAACCAACCTACCCAGGCCTCCTTCTCCTCTTTTCCTGCTATCACCGAAGAGGAAACCACCCATCTCCTCTCCTCCTCGAAATCCACCACCTGTTCCTCAGACCCCATCCCCACCAACTTACTTAACACCGTCACTCCTAATATCACCCCCACCATCTGTCATATCCTCAACCTCTCTCTCTCCACTGCAACTGTCCCAGACACCTTCAAGCATGCCGTGGTTACACCACTCCTCAAAAAACCATCACTTGACCCTACCTGTCCCTCCAACTACCGCCCCATTTCCCTCCTACCCTTCCTCTCCAAGATACTTGAACGTGCCATTCACAGCCGCTGCATTGATTTCCTCTCCTCTCATGCCATCCTCGATCCGCTTCAATCCGGTTTTCGCCCCCTACACTCGACAGAAACAGCACTATCTAAAGTCTGCAATGACCTGTTCCTCGCCAAATCTAAAGGTCACTATTCAATCCTCATCCTCCTCGACCTATCCGCCGCTTTTGACACTGTCAATCACAACCTACTTCTCAACACACTGTCCTCCTTTGGGTTCCAGGGCTCTGTCCTCTCCTGGTTCTCCTCTTATCTCTCCCATCGTACCTTCAGAGTGCACTCTCATGGCTCATCCTCCTCCCCTATCCCGCTCTCTGTTGGAGTTCCCCAGGGTTCTGTCCTTGGGCCCCTTCTTTTTTCAATCTACACCTCTTCCTTAGGCTCCCTAATCTCTTCTCATGGTTTCCACTATCATCTTTATGCTGACGACACCCAGCTTTATCTCTCCACACCAGAAATCACTGCGGAAACCCAGGCCAAAGTACTGGCCTGCCTATCCGACATTGCTGCCTGGATGTCCAACCGTCACCTGAAACTAAACATGGCCAAGACGGAACTTATTGTATTCCCACCCAAACCCACTTCTCCTCTCCCTTCACTCTCTATCTCAATTGATAACACCCTCATCGTCCCTGTCTCATCTGCCCGCAACCTTGGTGTCATCTTCGACTCCTCCCTCTCCTTCTCTGCGCATATCCAGCAGATAGCCAAGACCTGTCGCTTCTTCCTCTATAACATTAGCAAAATTCGCCCCCTCCTCTCCGAGCACACCACTCGAACTCTCATCCACTCTCTCATTACCTCTCGCCTTGACTACTGCAACCTACTCCTCACCGGCCTCCCTCTTAGCCATCTATCCCCCCTTCAGTCCATCCAGAACTCGGCCGCACGTCTTATCTTCCACCTCAACCGATATACTCATATCACCCCTCTCCTCAAGTCACTTCACTGGCTTCCGATCAGATCCCGCATACAGTTCAAGCTTCTCCTACTCACCTACAAATGCACTCGATCTGCAGCCCCTCCTTATCTCTCTACTCTCATCTCCCCTTATGTCCCCACCCGTAACCTCCGCTCTCTTGACAAATCCCTCCTTTCAGTACCCTTCTCCACCACCGCCAACTCTAGGCTTCGCCCTTTCTGCCTCGCTTCGCCCCATGCTTGGAACAAACTCCCTGAGCCCATACGCCGGGCCCCCTCCCTACCCATCTTCAAATCATTGCTCAAAGCCCACCTCTTCAATGTCGCCTTCGGCACCTAATCACTACACCTTTTCTCAGGAAATCTAAACTACCCCAACTTGACATTTCGTCCTTTAGATTGTAAGCTCTTCTGAGCATGGACTGTCCTTATTTGTTAATTTGTACAGCGCTGCGTAACCCTTGTAGCGCTCTAGAAATGTTAAGTAGTAGTAGTAGTAGTAGTAGTAGTAGTAAGTCCTGCCGGCCACTCGAACCCAGGGGCTCAACCCTTGGGGGGCAGTGGCTAAGTGCAGGTGAAGCTGTACGGACCAGTCCAGTGTGCTCCAATCCAGTGTGCTCTAGTCTAGTGTGATCCAGTCCAGTGTTCCAGTCCTGTGTTCTCCAGTCCGGGGGATTCCAGTCCAGTGTTCCAGTCCTGTGTCCTCCAGTCTGGGGGATTCCAGTCCGTGTGTTCCGGCTAGCTGGGCGGTGCCTGCAGTCCCTGCCGGTGCCGATGTGCTTGCCCAGCGTTGGTTGGTGGGTTTTGCCTGCTGCTGTTGCTCCTCGTCAGCAGCCCAAGGGCTCACGTTTGCTCCAGAGCCCGGCCCCGCGGGCTCTGAACCTGAGAACCTGACACACCAGGCACCAAGAGAGAGCATGAATGGCATTCCGTGTCGCAGCATCCTGTCAGAGAGCCACCAATCCATACTGTGCCGGGCCCTAGGGAGCCATGTTAGTCTGCGTTGGTATTCCTGGGAGATTGGAGACCATTGTTGCAGCAGAGCACTCTGCAGCGGTCTCATGTGAGCACTCGGCCAGGGAACCACCTCCATGGTGGCCGTCATCAACCCCAGGAGCTGAACAAAGTCCCAAGCTCGAGGGCAAAGCATCTGCAGGAGCAGACGGACAGGTGACTTTTGGACAAATTGATCACCCAGCCCAGAGTCTGCAGAACCGTTATAACTCTGGACGTGGCGAGTCGGCTCTTGTCTGCCGAATCCGCCCTGACGAGCCAGTCGTCTGGATACGGGTGAACTCTGATACCCTCTCGCCTGAGAAAGGCAGCTACCACCACCATCACCTTGGAAAAGGTACGGGGAGCTGTGGCTAAGCCGAAAAGCAAGGCCCGAAACTGGAAATGTTGGCCCAACACCGCAAACTGGAGAAACCACTGATGCGGGGGCCAAATAGGAATGTGCAAGTAAGCTTCCTTGAGGTCCAGAGACGTGAGAAACTCTCCTGGATGTACCGCCACAATGACGGAGCGCAGGGTTTCCATGCGAAAGTGTTGTACTCTTAGGGCCTCGACTCTTCGTAAGTCGAGGATCAGTCTGAAAGACCCGCCTTTTCGAGGGACCACGAAGTAAACACCAATTGTAATTTCTACTCTGGAATGGCGAACGTTGTAAGCCACATTGAGCCTGCAAATAGGTGGGAAAATGTGGGATACAAATGCAACAAATAATAATAAATAATAATAATAAATAGAGTAGTGACCGCAGCCGCGTTCGGCGGGAGGCACCGGAACCACCACTCCGAGTTGCAGCAAGACTTGCAAGGTCTCCTCTATCGCCGCCCGTTTGACAGCAGTGCTGCATCGGGACTCCATAAAAGCGTCTCTTACCGGGGCACCGAATTCCAATCAGTAGCCTTCTCTAATCAGGTCTAGGACCCACTGATCCGAAGAAATCTTGGTCCACTCCTCGAGGAAGAGGGAAAGACGACCCCCTACTGCAGGAATAAACGAATGCACCAGCGTCCCGTCATTGCGGAGAACGCCCCTGAACTCCTGGCCGTTGGCCGGCCGCTGCGGAACGTTTGTCCAAGTGAAAGGAGTTCCTCTGCTGAAAGCAGGCACGCTGAGAAAACCCAGCAGAGCACCCCGGGCGATACATGTGAGCTTTACAGAAACATGGCCTGGAAGAGGAGGGAAAAACAAGAGTTTTGGAAGAAGGCCGCGGCCTATCCTCAGATAACCGTAGGGATTTAGAGTCCCCTAGGTCTTTAACAATCTTCTCCAATTCCTCTCCAAATAACAGAAGGCCTTAAAAGGATAACCTCACCAGCCTTTGCTTAGAGGCCATGTCAGCCGCCCAATGCCGCAGCCAAAGAAGATGGCTGGCAGAAACTGCCACAGACATCTGCTTAGCCGAAGCTCTGACCAGATCATAAAGGGCATCAGCCAAAAAGGACAGGGCAGACTCCATAAGCGGGCCAACCTCAGAGAGGGCACCCGCACCATCCTCGGGCTGATCAACTGCCTGCTGTAACCAGGACAGGCAGGCCCGGGCTGCATAGGAACTGCAAATAGTAACATAGTAACATAGTAACATAGTAGATGACGGCAGAAAAAGACCTGCATGGTCCATCCAGTCTGCCCAACAAGATAAACTCATATGTGTATACCTTACCTTGATTTGTACCTGCCTTTTTCAGGGCACAGACCGTACAAGTCTGCCCAGCAGTATTTCCCGCCTCCCAACCACCAGTCCCGCCTCCCATCACTGGCTCTGGCACAGACCGTATAAGTCTGCCCTCCACTATCCTCGCCTCCCAACCACCAACCTCTCTTCTCCCACCTGCTCCGCCACCCAATTTCGGCTAAGCTAAGGATCCATTCCTACTGCACAGGATTCCTTTATGCATATCCCACGCATGTTTGAATTCCGTTACCGTTTTCACCTCCACCACCTCCCGCGGGAGGGCATTCCAAGCATCCACCACCCTCTCCGTGAAAAAATACTTCCTGACATCTTTTTTGAGTCTGCCCCCCTTCAATCTCATTTCATGTCCTCTCGTTCTACTGCCTTCCCATCTCCGGAAAAGATTTTTTTGCGGATTAATACCTTTCAAGTATTTGAACGTCTATCACCCCTGTTCCTCCTTTCCTCCAGGGTATACATGTTCAGGTCAGCAAGTCTCTCCTCATACGTCTTGGAACGCAAATCCCATACCATTCTCGTAGCTTTTCTTTGCACCACTTCCATTTTTTAAACATCCTTTGCAAGGTATGGCCTCCAAAACTGAACACAATACTCCAGGTGGGGCCTCACCAATGACTTGTACAGGGGCATCAACACTTCCTTTCTTCTGCTGATCTCACCTCTCTCTAGATCCCTCTTCCCCTCAGTACCCACCAGACTCTCCCCGCCCAACACACAAATCTCTCGCGGGTTTCCACTCCCCAAACGCACCACTCTGCATTTCCTCGCATTGAACCTCAATTGCCAAACCGTAGACCATTCCTCTAGCCTCCTCAGATCCCTAGAAGAATGGTCTAAGGCCTGGCAATCAAAACTCAATGCGAAGAAATGCAAAGTGATGCACCCAGGGAGCAGAAACCCACGAGAGACCCGTGTGCCAGGCGGGGAGAGTCCGATAGGCACTGAGGGGGAGAGGAATCTTGGGGTGATAGTATCCGAGGATCTGAAGGCGACGAAACAGTGTGACAAGGCGGTGGCCGTAGCGAGAAGGTTGCTAGGCTGTATAGAGAGAGGTGTGATCAGCAGAAGGAAGAAAGGAAGAAAATGCAGTTATAAGTTACCATGTTAAAAGCAGAAGCTGTGCACAGCTGCAGACCTATTTTCGGAACAGAGCACTGGATGGGCAGCTCTACATACTCTCTAAATGCTCAAGAGGGGAGCACCGTTTCCTTTCAGAAAGGAAAGGCCCGAGATTTCAAAGGACCGCTTTAGCGCGGATTCTAGCCGCCAGTCCTGCATATCTTTCAAAGTGACCCCTCCCTCCATCGGGAGAGTGGTCTTCTTAGTCACGGCCATGACCAACGCATCCACTTTAGGCATCCCAAAGTGATCCTCACTCAGAGGGTAAAGTGACCCATAGCCCTGGCTACCTTCAAAGGCCCATCAGGGTCAGACCATTGAGCTGAAATAAGCTCTTGGATGGAGTCAGGCACAGGAAAAGCCATAGACGGCGTCTTAGTACTAGCCATCCTAGGATTAACAGAGGAGGCCTCGCCCTCAGCAGAATCTTCAATAGAAAGGGCCTGCAAGGCGTCAGAAATGAGAGCTGGCAGCTCATCGCGGTGAAAAATACGTACCGCTTTAGGGTCATCCAAGTCCTGCGGCAAACAGGTACCCTCATCTGGATCATCCATTCATGAGGGCCTGTCAGACCCGTCAGACTCCCCACATCCTGACCACAGGGGGGAAAAGGGAGGTGCGCCATTCTCAGACGAAGAATTTACCCATCTATGTTTAGCGTCAGTCCCACGCTCGGGGGAAGAAGTAAGCTCCGCAGCCAACACAGGGCTATCCAAACATGGAGGTAAACCAGTCCGCATCGTAGTGTCAGATGCCTTCGGCATAGCTCTTTTTAACATAAAGGCCTTGTGCATCAACAGCACAAACTCAGGGGAGAAAAACTCACCCTGGCCCTCCGCCCCCAAATTAGGAGAAGCGGGGGAAGGAGCTACTACTACTACTATTTAGCATTTCTATAGCGCTACAAGGTGTACACAGCACTGCACAAACATAGAAGAAAGACAGTCCCTGCTCAAACAGCTTACAATCTAATAGACAAAAAATAAAGTAAGCAAATCAAATCAATTAATGTGTAAGGGAAGGAAGAGAGGAGGGTAGGTGGAGGCGAGTAGATACAAGTGGTTACGAGTCAAAAGCAATGTTAAAGAGGTGGGCTTTCAGTCTAGATTTAAAGGTGGCCAAGCATGGGGCAAGACGTAGGGGCTCAGGAAGTTTATTCCAGGCGTAGGGTGCAGCGAGACAGAAGGCGCGAAGTCTGGAGTTGGCAGTAGTGGAGAAGGGAACAGATAAGAAGGATTTATCCATGGAGCGGAGTGCATGGGAAGGGGTGTAGGGAAGGACGAGTGTGGAGAGATACTGGGGAGCAGCAGAGTGAGTACATTTATAGGTTAGTAGAAGAAGTTTGAACAGGATGCGAAAACAGATAGGGAGCCAGTGAAGTGACTTGAGGAGAGGGGTAGTATGAGTAAAGCGACCCTGGCGGAAGACGAGACGGGCAGCAGAGTTTTGAACCGACTGGAGAAGGGAGAGGTGACTAAGTGGGAGGCCAGCAAGAAGCAGATTGCAGTAGTCTAAACGAGAGATGACAAGGGTGTGGATGAGGGTTTTGGTAGAGTGCTTGGAAAGAAAGGGGCGGATTTTACGGATGTTGTAAAGAAAGAACCGACAGGTCTTGGCAATCTGCTGGATATGAGCAGAGAAGGAGAGAGAAGAGTCAAAGATGACCCCAAGGTTTCGAGCTGAGGAGACAGGGAGAATGAGAGAGCCATCAACAGAAATAGAAAACGGGGGGAGTGGGGAGGTGGGTTTGGGGGGGAAAATGAGAAGCTCGGTTTTGGTCATATTTAATTTCAGGTGGCGTTGAGACATCCAGACAGCAATGTCAGACAAGCATGCTGAAACTTTGGTTTGGATGCAAGGTGAGATATCAGGGGTGGAAAGGTAGATTTGGGAGTCATCAGCATAGAGATGGTAGGAAAAGCCATGGGATGAGATTAATGAACCAAGGGAAGAAGTGTAGATAGAAAAGAGGACGGGACCAAGAACAGAACCCTGAGGTACGCCGACAGGCAGAGGGATAGAAGTAGAAGAGGATCCCATCAGAGTGAACACTAAAGGTGCGGAGGGAGAGGTAGGAAGAGAACCAGGAAAGGACAGAGCCCTGGAATCCAAGTGAGGACAGGGTATCGAGAAGTATGCTGTGATCGACAGTGTCAAAAGCAGCGGAAAGATCAAGAAGAATGAGGATGGAATATTGACCTCTGGATTTAGCCAGTAATAGGTCATTGGAGACTTTAGTAAGCGCAGTTTCAGTTGAGTGGAAAGGGCGAAAACCAGATTGTAGTGGGTCAAGAATAGCATGTGAGGAGAGAAAATCAAGGCAGCGGCGGTGAACAGCACGCTCAAGTAATTTGGAGAGAAAAGGAAGGAGGGAGATGGGTCGGTAATTAGAGGGACAAGTAGGGTCGAGTGAAGGCTTCTTAAGGAGAGGTTTGACCACAGCATGTTTAAAGGCAGCAGGGACAGTCGCAGTGGAAAGTGAGAGGTTGAGAATGTGACAGATAAAAGGAATAAGAGCAGGAGAGATGGCATTAAGAAGGTGGGTGGGAATGGGATCAGAGGAACAGGTGGTACATTTTGAGGAAGAAAGGAGAAGTGTAGTTTCCTCGATAGTAACGTCAGGAAAGGAGGAAAGGGAATGAGGGGAAGGAGAGAGAGGAGAACGGACTAGTGGAGGGAGAGGTGGCGAGGTAGAGAATGCAAGGTTTATCTTTTGAACCTTGTTGTGAAAGAATTCAGCAAGGGTCTGAGGAGATAATGAAGCGGGAGTTGGGGGAGGGGATAATGAAGGGGGAGTTGGGGGAGGGGAGCTCCTGTAGCAGCCTCGGAACGAGGCGCCCCCCTGCACTCAGACTCCTCCGCAACAGCGAGGGTTGAGCCACGCAGCGTTTCCAAAATGGCGCCCGCTGCCAGCTCCATCAAGCGGGAAGAATCACCGCTTGACATGCCCGCAGAAGCACGAGCGTCCAAGGAGCACATACTGCAAAGCCACGCTGCTGACCTGCGTTTACCACAGCGGGAGCAGCGCTTAATTGTTTCAGCAGCCATTGCCCGACCGGACGGAAATAAAGAAATAAAATGGCGGCCTCGCACCAACTTACCCCGCACAGGACGCTGTGCGCGAGAACCTCCCCGGAGGAGCTGGGCACCACTTTCACCTTGGAAGACCGAGTCAACGAGCTCCGGTCAGGCTGCACAACACCAGAATTTCTGCAGAAAGCCTCAGAACAGCAACGTTGAATAAGCGCGCCCTTTTTTTTTACACTGTGAGGAAAGTTGGAGGCAGGCAGCAAACGAGGGACTTCGGGAGGAGGGGGGATGGGGTAAGGCAGGGAAAGGGCGAACCTATATGCCTTTAAAGTGGGCACCACCAGCCACAACACCCCTGCTCTACTGGCAAAGCACAGGAGCCACCCCAGGCAGGGATCCAGGAGCTGATCAAGCGACGTCCACACCTGCTGGGACATAGAGATAAACTGGAGGCAGGAGGAGCTAGACGTCCAGGGTCACTGTGGCTTTTCAGTGTTCTCTATCTCCATCTGCTGGTAGGCGGATACAACCCATCAGTTAATGGATTCATCTGCTGCTGATGACAAGGAAGGTTAAATATTATCTCAGTTTGGGTAGGAGTGGATAAACATGTCCTGCTGTAGTATGTGCATACACAATTATACAAACAAAACATTTAAAAAAAATACACAATAAAACAAATATAAAACTCATATCTAAGTTCCCTATATACCCCTAAAAATCCTTTTATATTCCAACATATATTTCAATTCCCATACACCTCTACAGACATCCAATCTGTGCCAACATGTACTCATTGTCCACATAAAAGTACGTGTTCTTTTGTCATCATGTATTTTTGTATGCACATGTAAACATGCTTTACATGTGGAAAACAGACGCCTATGTGTCTTTATAAAACACTAGCACAAATCCTGTAGAAATCACAGCTATAATAAATGTATGAGTTTACAATATGTGTGACTGCACAGCTTTTATGTTTGTAAACCATGATAGACTGTGCTGTCTAAAATCTGTCCTCATACATGTCCACACCAGCAACATATCCAGGAATTTTTCACAGGGGATACGTCTCCTGGTCCCTGTACCATCCCCCCACACCCCTCCCCCATCCGTACCTTCAAATCACTTCCACTCGTCTTGACAGGGCAGATGCAGTGGCACTTATAGGTTGTCTGCACCTGCACAGGGACTTTTTCTCATTCTAAACCGTCCCACCCTTCACAAAATAGGAAGTCATGTCAGACGGGGTGGGATGGTTCAGAGTGAGAGAAAGTTCCGGTGCAGGTGCAGGAGCAGGCAGCCTATGAGTGCTGCTGTCGCTGCCCGGGTGAAGACTAGAACAGAAGAAATTTGAAGGTGTGGGTGGAGGAGCACACAGGGGGGAAATTGCAGAGCTTTGCTGGGAAGAGAAGGGAGAGATGTCAGACAGTTTATCTGCATTCTCCCTCCTCCCCTCCGCCATGGAGGGCAGGAGGGAGAATGCAGATAAACTGTCTGACAGGGGGTGCATACTGCAACACACACACCTTGAATGGATACACCACTGGCCCACACTAAAGTTGCATAAAGTAACGTGGTAACATAGTAAATGACAGCAGATAAAGACCTGAATGGTCCATCCAGTCTGCCCAAGATAAACTCATTTTACATTGTATGTGATACTTTATATGTATACCCAAGTTTGATCTGTCCCTGCCTTTCTCAGGGCACAGACCGTAAAAATCTGCCCAGCACTGTTCCTGTACTAAAAGTTTTGAAGCTAACGTCGAAGCTCCTTAAAATTTACACTCCAGCCCATCCATATCGATTCAGCTACGATCAGGGCGCAGACTGCAGGAGTCTGCCCAGCATAGGTTTTACTCTCCAATTACCGGCGTCACCACCCAATCTCTGCTAAGATTCCGTAGATCCATTCCTTCTAAACAGAATTCCTTTGTGTTTATCCCCCGCGTGTTTGAATTCCATTACTCTTTTCATCTCCACCACCTCCCGCGGGAGGGCATTCCACGTATCTACCACCCTTTCCGTGAAAAAAATACTTCCTGACATTACTCTCGAGTCTACCCCCTTCAACCTCAATTCATGTCTTCTAGTTCTACCACCTTCATCGTCTCTAGAAAAGGTTCGTTTGCAGAATAATACCTTTCAAATATTTGAACGTATGTATCATGTCACCCCTGTTTCTCGTTTCCTCCAAGGTATACATGTTCAGGTCGGCAAGTCTCTCCTCGTACGGTTTGCAACGCAAATCCCATACTATTTTTGTAGCTTTTTTTTGCACTGCTTCCAGTCTTTTTACATCTTTAGCAAGATATGGCCTCCAAAACTGAACACAATACTCCAAGTGGGGCCTCACCAACGACTTGTAGAATAATTATGATCAATCTTCCTGCTTACACTCAAATCAGTGGGTAAATAAAGTGGTGTGGTAGTAGTATTAGTCCACTTTTAAAGGTAATAAATAGAAATACATAAAGAAATGAAAATGAGTTCAATTAAAAAAATTAACTTAATACATTCATTAACTATACACAATACCACCATGATTGACAAACTTAAGATTCCCCTAGAACTCTAATACGTCTCTCATTTAGAGAAGAAACATGAAATATAAGTGAGAGCAGTCTTGTTTTTAAAGCACCAGGCTGACAACCAGCACATGCATTCCTGTCACTGCACATACTTGTACACAGGGGAATTTTACCAATGTATACTGGAATATATGTGCAAAAAAGACTTTATAAAATTATCCCCCTACTGAATGTGCATAAAAATATGCACACACAACCTGTGGAGATAATTCTATACCTGTACATCTAGAAATAGCCACCTAGATTGGACCTGATTGGTACATATTTGATAAGGACAGTAGGCGCCTCCTTTCCATCGTACCTTTATCACTGGCATATTGAAAACAATCACAAAGCACCAGACGGAATCCACAACACTATGTCGAGAAGACCAACAAAGACAATGATGTCAGCCACAGAAGTGGGACAGAAATAGCAGCTTTATTGGACAAATTTAGAGGACCCGACACAGGCCATGTTTCGGCAAACATGCCTGCATCAGGGGGTCATTCTCAGGCATAAGCTTCTTGGTTTAGCCTGGAAATGTGATGATGCTGTTTGGGATGATATTTGGATTTCATTTAGAAATTGTCATTCTACAGCCTACAGCTTATGCCTGAGAACAACCCCTGATGCAGGCAAGTTTGCCAAAACACAGCCCATTTTGAGTCCTCTGAGTTTGTCTAATAAAGCTGCTATTTTCATCTCATGTCAAAATCAATGGCAGAAGTATATGCATTTTTTCTCATGAACACAGAAACCTCAAATCCTGAAACCAAAATACACATTTAAATGTTTTCAATTACCTTTTTTCTGCAGTTCTTGATCAGACTGAGCTGAATTGCACCACGATCAGGCAGAACTGGCTCTTGGATGATTTCGGAAAATGAAAGTCGTTTCTGGACCTATGCAAGTGAATAATATTGTTACAAGAATGGAGGAGTACCTTACTGGTTAGAGCAGCTCCCTGTGACCTTGGGCAACACATATGGGGGGCAATTCTATAGGGGCTCCTTTTAATAAGCTGTGGTAGAAAGTGGCCTTAGTGTGCCCTTAATCTTGCCCATGTGCTAAGACTATTTTTATCGCAGCAGTAAAATGGTTGATTTTCTATTTTTTGTATTGACAGCCAATGCGCTAATGTTACCCTTACAGTGTGAGCACTTACTGCTACCCATTTTTTAGGTGGTAAGAGCTCACGCAGTAATCCTACACTAATCAGTTGGCACACCGTAATATAGATAAGCTAACTGATTAGCACAGGCATGCCCAGTCTCCACCACCCCCCCAGATACGTCCCCTCAACAAAAAGTAGAAAATATTTTTTAGAGTGCAGGTAGCACATGCACATTTGGAACTTACAGCAGCATGCCTGAGCATGTCCCACAATAAGCCCTTCTAAGCTGTGGTAAGCGCACACTAGCGCTTACCGTAGCTTAGTAAAAGGACCCCTAAATAAAGTGCTAACATTTAAGTGCCAAATATCATGTAAATGCCAAAAATCCACTTAAGCACTATTCTGTAAATATGCGCATATCTTACATGGTGCATATTCGACAAGTGGGCATATACATGCGTGGAGTCTGGGTGAGACTCACCTTATGCACACACTTTACAGAATACTTTAAGTTATGTGTGATTCTCCAGCATTTAGGCTTGATCATTTAACCCAGCTCTATGGCTCAATTATATGCATGCATATACCCAGCTGTGCTACTATTCTATTAAAAAAAATAGGTGCCTACTTTACCTTATAGAATTGGCACTACCTAGGCATCCTCTAGGCACTTACATATAGGCACACTGTTATAGAATTGCCCTCATATAACTTAGATTGTAAGTACACTTGGGTAGAGAAATAACAGTGGTTCCTGAACTGTAACTTGTCTTGAGCTTGGGATTTTAAAAGGTAAGTAATTAAAACTAAAATCCAAACCCAACTGTCTTCTTTTGTAGGCATCAATCCTTTTAATGTAGGTGACCTGAGAAGTACAGGCAAGGGAGAAGAGGTAAATAAAAAAAAGAAGAAATGGAAAGGCAACAGGTCATTGTAGGCAGAGGATACTACAAAAGAGCGATCAGCAATAAACTGTTGTTAGAGGAAAGATAAAGTTAGAAAACCAGAGGGAATAGGCACAGTGATATATAGAAATAAAATTAAAGAGGTAGAAATAAACAGTTTTATGGAGGACTTGCAAACAAGGAGAGATGGAGAATCTAAAAAAGCAGTTAAATTCTCTACAGAATAGGATAATATTGGTTCCATTTTTTTCAAACTTTCCGATCTGACGAAGAAGGGCTACCTTGGAAAGCTAATCAAAAAATGTATTATGTCCAATAAAAAAGGTATCATCTTATTTTCTTTTCCATGTTTTATTTCTATTGATTACCTTTAAAAGTGGACTAACACGGCTACCACATCTCTCTATTCAAACTTGAAGAAACAGCACTCTGGGAATGCAGATGATAAACACTTTGGGACTTGATAATGCTATAGAAGAGAGTTACAGTGATCAAGGCAGAAAGAAGTCAAAAGTATAGCTAAGGATCTCAGCAGAGTAGCTGATATGGGCGATACTGCGTAAATGATGCAAGTCCGATTCATGGCTACTAGGAAAATGAATATGAAGAAGAAAAAAAAGAGATCCAGAAACACCAGAAGTGCATGCAAGAGAACTTTTATACTGGGGTATTTTTGCCTTACTATCAGAGTCTTTTGCTTGTGTTTTTTTGTTTTCTCTGATATGCGTATTGCATTAAATGATGAATTCAGCACTTAACAACCCCCCCCCCCACCAAGAAGGAACCTAAACAGAGACTGATAATCTAAAGTGAGGTCCCCCTTCAAAAGCAGAGGCTCCCTACTACTTTAGAAACATTATATGTGTGGCCTAACTTAACTTGATACTACTACTACTACTACTACTAACTAACATTTCTAAAGCGCTACTAGGGTTACGCAGCGCTGTACAATATAAACATAGAAGGACAGTCCCTGCTCAAAGAGCTTACAATCTAAAAGACAAGAGAACAATCTAAGGACAAGTGAACAATCTAGAGGACGAGTGAACAGTTAATCTGATAGGGTGGATAGATTGGGGCATTCTATATTTCTCGAGCGGTTAGGCGCCGAAGGCAGCATTGAAAAGGTGAGTTTTAAGCAGAGATTTGAAGATGGGTAGGGAGGGGGCATGGCGTATGGGTAAAGGAAGATTGTTCCAGGCATAGGGTGAGGCAAGGCAGAATGAGCGGAGCCTGGAGTTGGCAGTGGTGGAGAAGGGTACTGAGAGAAGGGCTTTGTCCTGTGAGAGGAGGTTACAGGCGGGAACATAGGGGGAGATGAGGGTGGAGAGGTAGTGAGGAGCCGCAGACTGAGTGCATTTGTAGGTAAGGAGGAGGAGCTTGAATTGTATGCGATATCTGATCGGAAGCCAATGAAGTGATTTGAGGAGAGGGGTGATATGAGTATATCGGTTTTGGCAGAATATAAGACGTGCAGCAGCGTTCTGAACGGATTGAAGGGGGGATAGATGGCTGAGTGGGAGGCCGGTGAGGAGTAAGTTGCAGTAATCAAGGCAAGAGGTAATGAGAGCGTGGACGAGAGTTCTGGTGGTGTGCTCAGAGAGGAAAGGGCGAATTTTGCTGATGTTGAAGAGGAAGAAGCGACAGGTCTTGGCAGTCTGTTGGATATGCGCAGAGAAGGAGAGGGAGGAGTCGAAGATGACTCCAAGGTTGCGGGCAGATGGGACGGGGAGGATGAGGGTGTTATCAACTGAGATAGAGAGTGGAGGAAGAGGAGAAGTGGGTTTAGGAGGAAAGACGAGGAGCTCGGTCTTGGACATGTTCAGCTTCAGGTGGCGGTTGGACATCCATGCCGCAATGTCGGATAAACAGGCCGATACCTTGGCCTGAGTCTCCGTGGTGATGTCAGGTGTGGAGAGGTACAGTATAGCTGGGTGTCATCAGCATAAAGATGATACTGAAAACCATGAGACGAGATCAGCGAGCCCAGGGAAAAGGTGTAGATTGAGAAGAGAAGGGGTCCAAGAACTGATCCCTGGGGAACTCCAACAGATAGTGGGATGGGAGTGGAGGAAGATCCATGGGAGTGTACCCTGAAGGTGCGGTGGGAGAGATAAGAGGAGAACCAGGAGAGGACAGGGCCTTGGAACCCAAAAGAGGACAGCGTGGCAAGAAGTAAATCGTGATTGACAGTGTCAAACGCGGCGGAAAGATCGAGGAGGATGAGGATGGAGTAGTGACCTCTGGATTTGGCCAGGAGCAGGTCATTGCAAACTTTAGAGAGAGTGCCGTTTCTGTCGAGTGCAGAGGGCGAAAACTGGATTGAAGTGGATCGAGGATGGCATGAGAGGAGAGAAAATCAAGGCAGCGGCTGTGAACGGCGCGCTCAAGTATTTTGGAAAGGA
Organism: Microcaecilia unicolor; assembly: GCF_901765095.1. Lineage (NCBI taxonomy): Eukaryota > Metazoa > Chordata > Amphibia > Gymnophiona > Siphonopidae > Microcaecilia > Microcaecilia unicolor. The sequence continues at coordinate 169,772,452 of NC_044034.1, read as the reverse complement.
AGGGTAAAAGAGAGATGGGGCGGTAGTTGGAGGGGCAGGTAGGGTCAAGTGAAGGTTTTTTGAGGAGAGGTGTGACAACGGAGTGCTTGAAGGTGTCAGGGACAGTTGCAGTGGAGAGAGAGAGGTTGAGGATGCGACAGATGGCGGGGGTGACAGTATGGGAGATGGTGTTGAGTAGGTTGGTGGAGATGGGATCAGAGGAACAGGTGGTGCATTTCGAGGAGGAAAGAAGGCGGGAAGTTTCATCCTCGGTGATCTCAGGAAAAGAGGAGAAAGAGACCTGGGTAGGTTGGTTGAGGGAGAGGGTTAAAGGGTGAAGAGGAGGTGGTGGCTTGGTCGTGAACTCAAGGTTGATCTTTTGCACTTTGTCGCGGAAATAGTCGGCCAGTGATTGAGGAGAGAGAGAAGGGGGAGTAGGAGCGGGGGACACTTTTAGGAGGGAGTTAAGGGTGGTGAAGAGGCGACGAGGGTTGGAGCTGAGAGAATTGGTCAATTGGGTGTAATAGTCCTGTTTTGCACAAAATAGGGAGGAGTGGAGGGAGGATAGCATGAATTTGTAGTGGAGGAAGTCTGAAAGGGTACGAGATTTCCTCCAGAGGCGCTCAGCGGATCGGGTGCAGGAGCGAAGGTAACGGATGCAAGGAGTCAGCCAGGGCTGGGGATTGGTGCGCTTTGTGGGACGGGAGATGGATGGCGCGAGGGTGTCCAAAGCAGAGGAGAGAGCACTATTGTAAGCGGAGACCGCTTTGTCGACAGTTTCGGAGGACGTGATGGAGGGGAGGAGATTAGAGATAGTAGATGATAAGGTGGAGGGGTCAATAGCCTGATAAGTAATCTGAGTCTCCAGGTAATTTTAACCATATTCTATTCTCTGACTGAACTGGGTATACATGAATGCTGTCTGGGTAAATTTAAATCATGCCCCCAGCACGCCTCTCTCCCCTTCCCTTTTTAACCAACCAACTTTATACAGTCTGCCGGGAAGAGGGGACATTTTTCAAAGATGGGATTTGTCTGGGTAGCTTCTGCAGTTTATATATTGGAATTTATTAAGATTTATTAACCACCTGTTACACTGACAAATCTTTGAATAGCAAGCTCAATGTGTAAACAGTGCAGCAGGGACAACTGAAATTAGATATTAGGAAGTACTTTCTAACTGTAAAGAGTTATGTACTTATTTAAATTTATTAATCACCCCATCCTAAATTAGTAATCCTTTAGTTTATGTACATTTTGATTGTTGAAATTCTCTTCAGCTGCACTACTTGTGCTTATTTGTGTTTTTAAAACGTTTTTTATTGGAAATTTAATTATGTGTTTGAAAACGTTAATAAAATATACATTTTTAAATAAGGTCAGGTCCTCCATATACGGCAGTGCACAATCTTGTCACTATGCCACTGGACTAGTGTATAACTAATGCTAAAGGCAACTTTCAAAGGCATTTATGGTACTTAGGTAAAATATCTGATTGACTATTGCCCTCTTTAAATGCAGCTAAAAGTGTTTGCAGCTTTCCATAGAACAATAATTTTTAGCCATGCTAAAAAGAGGTGTTCCTGTGGGTATTCCAGGGAGCAAAACCATCTGCTCTATTTTTCCCTCTCCACCCCACATATGAACAGCAAGTAAAAAGTGCAACAGTGTTTTTAACTTATGTACTTTGCACTTGCTCATTATCTTTAAAAAATGACCTACAGTATCTGCAATAAAACCATTTGCAAAGTCTGTATCTATGGTGGCTGCTTGAAAATTGCAGCAGATGAGACTCCAGTAACCATAAAGTACTAACTAGCTTCTTTCATTCAATATATCATACCATCTTTTCTTCTGGAGATTTTGGCTTCTGGAACTTTTGATTCAAAAGTAACTTGTTTCTTTCTTTTCTTGTCTTCAAGCATTTTCTTTTTTTTAACTTAAGAACATAAAGGAAAAACCATCATGAGACATGTACACACTTCCTATGCTCTTTCTAATAAAATGGGCCCACATACACGAAGAGAAAAAGTCAACCATGTTTCCTCTCTAAATAGGAGGCATATAGTGAAGGAAAAGGAGCGGCTGCTGATACACAGAGAGGAAGAGCTGCTGACATATGCAGGAGGGGGTAAGGGGATTCAATATACCACCTTTCTGTGGTACAATCAAAGTGCTTTACATTTATTTTATACAGATACATTCTCTGTCCCTAGTGGGATCACAATCTAATTTTTTTTGTACCTTAGGCAATGGAGGGTTAGGTGATTTGCCCAGGGTCACAAGTTCCCCAGATTTTCATCCCACTACTTTAATCATTAGGCTATGCCAGGAGTGGAAAGAAACTGAAGAGCAGGCTTTGTTTAGCAACTGGCAGCATGCATCCTGCAGTACTCCTACTTCTCTCCCTGGGATCAAGATATAAAGTGCTGACCCCGTACTACCCTGATTCAGGTACTGCTTAATACATTCTGAAGCTGGTGAATACCTGTATATATATTTCAAATATATTGAAACAATTCTGTTTATTTTATGTAAAATTTCACTTTTCTTATCCTCCCTCTTGGGGAAAAAATCAATAAAAACAAATTTAAAAAATACCTCTGAAAATGTAGCAAATGTCTGGAACTACACAAATGGCTTTTGAAATTGCTTTATATAGGGCAACGCTCATATTGCCTGTATGCTGTGAAGGCCACAAGTACATCTTACCCATAGATTTTGCACCAGTTTTCAAAGTGAAAATAAGCACATTCTGTTACGTTGAAAACTGCCTATTTACATACCAATACTTACTATCCCAGCTTATATTGCGTAATATCAAAGCAATTACAATAAGAAAACAAAATCAAAATCATACATTTAAAATCCCCTACACATTCTATTTAGAAACTTGACCCATAATGGTAGTACCATAAGACTACTACTAGAGGTCAACTGGTGACATTTTGCACCTAAAGCCCAATGGGGCGGTGTGACTGGGGATTTGTCATGCCCCAGCCACTAGACATCAAGAAAACTACAGCAGGTTCTGAGTGTGTGTGTGTGGGGGGGGGGGGGGGGGGGGGCGGGTTTACACAGCACTTTTGGAACAATGGTCCCTTTAAGACAGCGGTCTCCAACATGCAGCCCCAGGAGACACTTTTGCAGTCCCATAACTAAAACAAAAAAAATGAAATTGGCTCATCTGAAGAATGTAGCACCATCGGGAAGTGGACAGAGGAAAGGCCCTGCAAAGCTCCTCTGGGTTGTGTATGCTTGCGTGCCATGCATGGTAAAACTGACGTGCATGCACACACATGTATGCATGAATCCACATGTGTCAATATTAGGCACACACTACCCAGCGAAGCTTCACAGGGCCTTTTCTCTACCCGCTTCTCAATGGTGCCGCATCCTTCAGGTGACCACTTTCATTTTTTTGTGTACCAGTAGAGTTCGAATGCTCCAGAGAGGAGTTTGGGTAGAATGTGGGTGGTGTCATGAGCACAGATAAGTGTTTGCACTCATTTGCTCACTTTACTAACTCTCCAACCCCTTCCTGTCTCTCCTGATACTCAGGAGTCTCATTTATGGTTTTGCAACTTTTAATAAGCCGAAATAAAGTGATTTTTTCAAAACTATGTCCTTGTAGAATCAAAATTATTATTTAAAATTATATGTGTAAGCCTAAAATCTTTTGGTGGCCCCCGGAGCTTTTTCGTATCCACTTTGCAGCCCTTTATATGAAAAAGTTGAAGACCACTACTTTAAGACATCCTTAGGAGCATGGCCCAATGCTCCCACAGAGTAGAATAATGCAACTTACGATGTTGGTCGCAATTTGCATTATTCATTTACTGTGAGAGTTACAAACCCTAGTACTTGGTTATTGCAGGTTAGTGACTTCCACAATAAATCAGGCTACAGTCAAATGTGACATTTTTCTGTGGCTCAGTAATTACCCACTTAATGTTTTGTAAATATGTCTATTCTTATACATAATCATAGATCCATTTATTTGTGTCACTTTGTTAATTACAAAGACCCCAGTCACTATACCATTGCTTATTTGATATAACTTATTGATTTTGTCATTTGCTAAGTGCAGACCCTTACCTTTTCTGAAATTTGCAGTAAGTTTGCTGGGGGCCCATCAGACTCAGAACTGTTAGAGCCACTTGTACTGTTTCAAGGAAAACCAATGAAGTTATTTATACATATCCACACTATTGCTAACATTAGTCTAAGTGGTTATGTCTGTCAGAGCTGGTGCAAACAGGGTGTTACAATACTCTGTATTAATGCCATTTTGTGCACATATAGTAGTCTAAATGGGGCCTTACCCAGAGACTTAAACAGAGGCACTATCACCTCCATGTTCCTGCTGGCCATTCCTCTCATACACCCAAGCATCTTTCTGGCTTTGGTCGGCACTTTTTCTACCTGTTTGGCCACTTTAAGATCATTAGATATGATCACCCCCAAGTCCTGCTCTTTTTTCATGTGCAGAAGTACTTCACTCTCTATATTGTACTGTTTCCTCAGGTTTTTGCAGCATTTTTTAGCAATGAATCTTAGCTCTCAATTTCTGGACCATTCTTCAAGCTTTGCTAGATCTCTCCTCAACATAGCCCACCATCAGGGGTGTCTATTCTATTATAGAGGCTGGTGCTATACATCGTGAAACCTATTAACTTAATTGGAGAACTTTATTATGTGAAACCTTATAACAATTATATTACAAAAATAACTCTGACAACAGAGATTGGGTGTGCCACAGAGACTCACTAGTGAAGGAGCTGGCAATACTCTGGGGTATTTGGAGCCCTTGAGGTGGAATCTTTTACCTTGATTCAATGTCCGAAAGGGAGATGTCATTTAAACACATGTCAGAGTCTAGGTCTCTTTCAGTATTCTGAAGTTTTCGACAGATGTTTTCTCGAAGAAGCTTCTGCAGCTCTAACAAGCAATGGGTTACCTGTGGAAAAGGGAGAGTAATTCTTAAAGTCATTTCTGCATGTAAACCCACAAATTCTATAAAAGTTGTTAAAAATTGGGTACACAAATTTGGGCGTGCAATTTTACTGCATAATGAGCCAACTAGTGCCGATAATTGGTTTCTTAACAAGCAATTATTGGTACTAATTGGATTTAATTAAAATTTATGTGCATAAATTTAGGCATGGGATCTGTACCTGAGTCCAAAAAGGGCACACGGCCATGGGAGGGTCATGGGCGGATTGTGGGCGTTCCCACAATTTATGTGCATTCTTATAGAATAACGGGGATAGGGGATTTACACCAAGGTTTTATTGGTGTAAATGGTCATGCCTAAGTGTACAGCAGGAAAACAGAAGAACAGTGACCCTTGTAGACACACAAACAAATCAGTCACAACAAAGGTGACAAAAGAAAGAGCAGCAGACGATGTCCAAACTAACGCCTTTATTGTAACATCCAAGACTCAACACAAGTCGTGTTTCGACCCACAAAGGCCTTCATCAGGAGTTTACAAACACACATATACAGATTAAAATCAATATAAGCAAAATATATATAGAAGATTGTTTTACATTTGACACAGTATAAATAAATAAACAAATAAATGTATAAGTGACATATGTTGTTAATGTAAATGTATATCGTGGTACTAAAAAAACATGAAACAGATAAAAAAATATAATAATAATGATGATAATAATATATAAAAATGAATTTAAAATACATAGGAAATAAACAAATACAAAATAAACATGGAGGTCTAAGTTAGTACCTTTAATTGGATGTATACTGATATTAAGCTAAGCTTAATGTGATACAGGTGATGTTCGATATCTGAAAAAGGGGGAAGAAAATGTTTGAAATATTGGCAAATAAATAGGAGTGTTATATCCTTCAGTTGAATAAATATGGACTTGATACAGATGTTGCACATTGAGAGATAGATATAACATATATTGAGAGATATATCTACAGTGGGGGAAATAAGTATTTGATCCCTTGCTGATTTTGTAAGTTTGCCCACTGACAAAGACATGAGCAGCCCATAATTGAAGGGTAGGTTATTGGTAACAGTGAGAGATAGCACATCACAAATTAAATCCGGAAAATCACATTGTGGAAAGTATATGAATTTATTTGCATTCTGCAGAGGGAAATAAGTATTTGATCCCCCACCAACCAGTAAGAGATCTGGCCCCTACAGACCAGGTAGATGCTCCAAATCAACTCGTTACCTGCATGACAGACAGCTGTCGGCAATGGTCACCTGTATGAAAGACACCTGTCCACAGACTCAGTGAATCAGTCAGACTCTAACCTCTACAAAATGGCCAAGAGCAAGGAGCTGTCTAAGGATGTCAGGGACAAGATCATACACCTGCACAAGGCTGGAATGGGCTACAAAACCATCAGTAAGACGCTGGGCGAGAAGGAGACAACTGTTGGTGCCATAGTAAGAAAATGGAAGAAGTACAAAATGACTGTCAATCGACAAAGATCTGGGGCTCCACGCAAAATCTCACCTCGTGGGGTATCCTTGATCATGAGGAAGGTTAGAAATCAGCCTACAACTACAAGGGGGGAACTTGTCAATGATCTCAAGGCAGCTGGGACCACTGTCACCACGAAAACCATTGGTAACACATTACGACATAACGGATTGCAATCCTGCAGTGCCCGCAAGGTCCCCCTGCTCCGGAAGGCACATGCGACGGCCCGTCTGAAGTTTGCCAGTGAACACCTGGATGATGCCGAGAGTGATTGGGAGAAGGTGCTGTGGTCAGATGAGACAAAAATTGAGCTCTTTGGCATGAACTCAACTCGCCGTGTTTGGAGGAAGAGAAATGCTGCCTATGACCCAAAGAACACCGTCCCCACTGTCAAGCATGGAGGTGGAAATGTTATGTTTTGGGGGTGTTTCTCTGCTAAGGGCACAGGACTACTTCACCGCATCAATGGGAGAATGGATGGGGCCATGTACCGTACAATTCTGAGTGACAACCTCCTTCCCTCCGCCAGGGCCTTAAAAATGGGTCGTGGCTGGGTCTTCCAGCACGACAATGACCCAAAACATACAGCCAAGGCAACAAAGGAGTGGCTCAGGAAGAAGCACATTAGGGTCATGGAGTGGCCTAGCCAGTCACCAGACCTTAATCCCATTGAAAACTTATGGAGGGAGCTGAAGATGCGAGTTGCCAAGCGACAGCCCAGAACTCTTAATGATTTAGAGATGATCTGCAAAGAGGAGTGGACCAAAATTCCTCCTGACATGTGTGCAAACCTCATCATCAACTACAGAAGACGTCTGACCGCTGTGCTTGCCAACAAGGGTTTTGCCACCAAGTATTAGGTCTTGTTTGCCAGAGGGATTAAATACTTATTTCCCTCTGCAGAATGCAAATAAATTCATATACTTTCCACAATGTGATTTTCCGGATTTAATTTGTGATGTGCTATCTCTCACTGTTACCAATAACCTACCCTTCAATTATGGGCTGCTCATGTCTTTGTCAGTGGGCAAACTTACAAAATCAGCAAGGGATCAAATACTTATTTCCCCCACTGTATCTCTCAATATGCAACATCTATATCAAGTCCATATTTATTTTATTTATTTATTTATTGCATTTGTATCCCACATTATCCCATCTCTTTGAAGGCTCTATGTGGCTTACAATGTATCGTTCTTGGTGGTAATAGATTAGAACGTAATCACTTATTGTTACATAGAGATGTTAAATAACATATTAGAGTTTAAAGCAAGCAGATATTATAAAAGTAGTTACTTGTTGTTAAATAGAGATTTTGAGTGATATAGTAGAAGTATAAGCAAGCAGATATTATAAAAATAGATCTGAGTGAAGGTGTGGGAGATGTGTACATTTATATTTGTTATTCTATTTATTCAACTGAAGGGTATAACACTCCTATTTATTTGCCAATATTTCAAACATTTTTCTCCCCCCTTTTTCAGATATCAAACATCACCTGTATCACATTAAGCTTAGCTTTATATAAGCATACATCCAATTAAAGTTACTAACTTGGACCTCCATGTTTATTTTATATACTTGTATTTGTTTATTTCCTATGTACTTTAAAGCCATTTTTACATATTATTATTATTATTATATTTTTTGTTTCATATTTTTTGAACCACAACATATATTTATGTTAAGAACATATGTCACTTATACATTTATTTGTTTGTTTTACATTTGCCAGTATAAATAAATAATCTTCTATATATATTTTGCTTATATTAATATTGATTTTAACCTGTATATATGTGTTTGAGACACCTGAGGAAGGCCTTTGTGGGCCAAAATACGACTCTTGTCGAATCTTGGACGTTACAATAAAGGAGTTAGTTTGGACATCGTCTGCATGTCTAAGTGTAGTCACAGTTTTAGGCTCTATGTGCTAAAACAGCGCCTTACTTTAAGCGCCGTTTATAGAATAGCGCTAAGCACTATTTTTTTCAGTGCTAATTTTTTAGGCACCATTTATTGAATTCAGTCCAAAGAGTGCATTACCCATAAAAACAGAGTTTTATAAAACTGTGCACCCTATATGCAGGTATAGATATGCACATAGTGGGAGGCATTCTTGGAGACAGGCTTTGAAAAGTAATGTCAAATATAAATGGATTTTTTCCTCCTTATTTTCATATCAAGCAGCTAAAATTTTGACTCTGCTTTCTAAGGATGTCAGGTTTGAATCACACTATATAACTTTTAGGAAAAAATGGAAAACTTTTTTTGCTTTCTAATACTTTGGAAATCTAATTTAGTCTTATCTTACGAATTATTCATGTCAAACTTTCCCAGTAATTGACTGGCTTCTTTGATGTAATCCATGATGAACCATGACTCTGGAAATCGCAAAATATAAGAAATGTATTATACTGTATTATATAATCCAGTCATAAAGATATGGGTCTACAAAGTGATACTTCCTGCCAGATGGACAATGACTACTGCTATGCATATCTTGAAGACTCTAGGTGCAGATAAAAGTCCAAAAGGAAGCATTCAATACTGATAGTGATATTTAAGAAAAGTGAAATGCAGAAATTGCCAGTGATGGGAGTGTTTGGGAATGGAGATGTAGGCATCCTTTAGGTCTAGGGCGGCAAGCTAATCACCTTGGTCAAGAAGTGACTGTAATGTGGCCAAAGAACTGGGTAGTACAGCAAAATCTCTAAAAAAAAAATGAAAAGGTGAGGAATCAAAATGCAAATAGGTTGTGCAGGACTACCTGACCAAACACTGCATTTTCTATTGATGAATGATCTAGGCAATAATGCTTTGTGAAGGTGTGTGTTTAAGCCCATTTGGCTACTTTGCAAATGTATGTTATGGAACTGGATCTGAGATTTGCAACCAAGGTAGCTTTAGCTCAAAGTTGGTGTCCTCCTATGTGTCCAGGTGGAGAAACGCCCTGAAGTGTATAACAGAATGAGATACAACATGAGATCCAGTTGGATAGTGGTTGTTTTTAAACTGGCTCCCTAAGATCATGTGGAGGGGCATAATCGAACGCGAACGCCTATCTCCATGGGCGTCTATGTCCGAAAATGGGTACGTGAAGAGGCGAAACAGACCGTATTTTCGAAAAAATGGACGTTTTTCAGCTGGGCATTTGTTTTTTTTAGCGATAATGGAAACTAAAAACGCCCAGTTCAAAAACGTCCTAATCTGAGCCATTTGGTCGTGGGAGGGGTCACGATTCGTAGTACACTCACCCCCCTGACATGCCAGGACACCAACTGGGCACCCTAGAGGTCAGTGCAGTGGACTTCAGACAACGCTCCCACATGCATATCTCCCTTACCACGGGTGCTGAGCACCCAACCCCCTTCCCCCAAAACCCACTACCCACAAAAGTACAAAACTACCATAGCTCTTAGGGGTGAAGGGGGCACCTACATGTGGGTACAGTTTGTTTTGGAGACCTCCCATTTACCAGCACAAGTGTTACAGGTAGGGGGGTTGGGCCTGGGTCCACCTGGCTGAAGTGCACTACGGTACCACTAAAAGTGCTCCAGGGACCTGCATACACGCAGGCCTCTAGGACTTGTTGCTTCTATATAACATTGGCACACCAGTTGACACCTGAAGACTAATCTCTCCGAAAACGTCCTTTATTGGAATAAGCATGCTTACTCACAGTTAACTGCAGATCAGAGGTTGTGCCCCACTGGCAACGAGTCTCCCTGGTACTGAGATTAGCAGTAGGTCAGAGCTGGCAGAATGGTGTACAATGCCCTCTTTCAGCCACATTCAAGGTAAGAACTAAGTTCTGTAACGTAGCTAACACGTGAAAGGGATCTAAAACTGGCTTACAAAAATGGTCACTACCTCATGGACTACCGGAAATAAAACAGGGCACACTCTGACCCAGTAAGCAGGGGGAAAAGCACCATGGGGGTAGAGCCTACCAACTACCAACATCGTGAGCATTTGCCACAAGCTAATGGAATCACGGAGCCCAATAACCTACACCCACCACAATGCACTGCTGATGTGACTCTGCAGTGCGCATGACAGAAAAGGTGTCACACTCACCCGAGAGCCACATCAGAACCAGGGAAAGGCTGTCACAGGATAGAACACATTCTGCTGTCATGGAGGTGGGTATGGCATTTGAGGCTGGCATAGAGGCTGGAAAAAAAGTTTTTAAAGTGGGGTTTTTTTGGTGGGAGGGGGTTAGTGACCACTAGGGGAGTCTGGGGAGGTCATCCCCGATTCCCTCCAGTGGTCATCTGGTCAGTTGGGGCACTTTTTTGGGACTTGTTCGTGAAAAAAAAGGGTCCACAAAAAGTGACCCAAAATTGCGGTAAAAACGCCTTTTTTTCGATTATCAGCTAAAGACGCCCATCTCTCCTTGGCTGATAACCACGCCCCAGTTCCGCCTTCACCACGCCTCCGACACGCCCCCGTCAACTTTACCCGTTTCCGTGACGGATTGCAGTTGGAAACGCCCAAAATCGGCTTTCGATTATACTGATTTGGGCGCCCACGGGAGAAAGACGCCCATCTCCCGATTTGGGACGCAATATAGGCGTTTTTCTCTTTTGATTATAAGCAGGTAAGTCACCTTGGGCAAGTCACTTAACTCTCCATTGCCCCAAGTACTAAACTTTGATTGTGAGCCTACTAGGGATAAAGAAAGTACCCGCATATAATATGTAAACCACTTTGGTTATACCACAGATAAGCAGTACATCAAGAATCGAATAAACAAAGAGTTGTGAAGACTTTCAAAAATCTTTTGTTCCATAAAAGTAATAAAGCATGGCCCATCTACAGTTCAAACCAAAAAGAACAAAGAAAAGCACTATGAGCCTCCAAAATCAGGACAAATCCTTTAATTCAACAGCAAAAATCCCACACTACAGGAGTTTGATGTCTACTTGGATTTTTGTGGGTCCACGCTACAGGAGTTTGATGTACTACCTGGATTTTTGTGGGTCCACGCTACAGGAGAGCGAAGTTACTTACCTGTAGCAGGTATTCTTCGAGGACAGCAGGCTGATTGTTCTCACATGTGGGTGACGTCCACGGCAGCCCCAGGTCCGGAAAATCTTGCTAGCAACAAAGGTTGCTAAAAGCCTTCGAGCGCGCGGGTGCACGCACCGCACATGTGCGGCTGTCTTCCCGCCCGTCGTGCGAGAGTCCCGGTTCAGTCAACTTATGAAGCAAAACCAAAGAAAGGAACAACTCCAAAGAGGAGGTGGGCAGGTTGGTGAGAACAATCAGCCTGCTGCCCTCGGAGAATACCTGCTACAGGTAAGTAACTTCGAGGACAAGCAGGCTGCTTGTTCTCACATGTGGGCATCCCTAGCCCCCAGGCTCACTCAAAACAACAAACAGGGTCAATTGGGCCTCGCAACAGTGAGAACATAACAAAGATTGACCTACGAAGAAACATCTGAGAGTGCAGCCTGAAACAGAATAAAAATGGGCCTAGGGGGGTGGAGTTGGATTCTAAACCCCGAACAGATTCTGCAGCACCGACTGCCCAAACCGACTGTCACGTCAGCTATCCTGCTGAAGGCAGTAATGAGATGTGAATGTGTGGATTGATGACCACGTCGTAGCCTTGCAAATCTCTTCAATAGTGGCTGACTTCAAGTGGGCCACTGATGCTGCCATGGCTCTAACACTATGAGCCGTGACATGACCCTCAAGAGTCAGCCCTGCTTGGGCGTAAGTGAAGGAAATGCAATCTGCTAGCCAATTGGAAATGGTGCGTTTCCCGACAGCCACTCCCCTTCTGTTAGGGTCGAAAGAAACAAACATTTGGGTGGACTGTCTGAAGTGGCTTGTCCGCTCCACATAGAAGGCCAATGCTCTCTTGCAGTCCAATGTATGCAACTGACGTTCAGCAGGGCGGGTATGAAGACGGGGAAAGAATGTTGGCAAGACAATTGACTGGTTCAGATGGAACTCTGACACCACCTTTGGCAAGAACTTAGGGTGAGTGCAGAGGACTACTCTGTTATGATGAAATTTAGTATAAGGAGCATGGGCTACAAAGGCTTGAAACTCACTGACTGTACGAGCTGAAGTAACAGCCACCAAGAAAATGACCTTCCAGGTCAAGTACTTCAGATGGCAGGAATTCAGTGGCTCAAAAGGTTTCATCAGCTGGGTGAGAACGACGTTGAGATCCCATGACACTGTAGGAGGTTTGAAAGGGGGCTTTGACAAAAGCAAACCTCTCATGAAGCGAACAACTAAAGGCTGTCCAGAGATAGGCTTACCCTCCACACGATAATGAAAAGCACTAATAGCACTAAGATGAATTCTTACGGAGTTGGTCTTAAGACCAGACTCTGACAAATGTAGAAGGTATTCAAGCAGGGTCTGTGTAAGACAAGAAAGAGGATCTAGGGCCTTGCTGTCACACCAGACATAGAAACCTCCTCCATTTGAAAGAGTAACATCTCTTTGTGGAATCTTTCCTGGAAGCAAGCAAGACTGGAGCAGTGGTGTCGTGAGGGCAGCTGACACCTGGGGCGGGTCGCCGCTGCACACCCCCCCGGCACGACGCACCCTCCCCCCTCCGTAGCACAACCCCCCCCCCCCCCCGTGAGAACATACCTGGAAGGCGGTGAGGAGCGGGCAGGAGGGCCAATCCGCCGAGTGCATGCCGCTGGGGGGTGACGGCGCCTTGCTGGTTCCTTGCTCTCTCTGCCTCGGAACAGGAAGATTTGGGTGGGATACCGGTGTCGGAAATGGTATTTCAAGCGGGCGAGCCTGAGAAACTTACTGACTTCACGGTAAACCTGGAGGACGTAATGGGGCAGTTCAGCAAACTGAAGAGTAGCAAATCTCCTGGACCGGATGGTATTCATTCTAGAGTACTGATAGAACTGAAAAATGAGTTTGCAGAGCTACTGTTAGTGATATGCAATTTATCCTTAAAATCGAGCGTGGTACCGGAAGATTGGAGGGTGGCCAATGTAACGCCGATTTTCAAAAAAGGTTCCAGGGGAGATCCGGGAAATTATAGACCGGTGAGTCTGACGTCGGTGCCGGGGAAAATGGTACAGGCTATTATCAAAAACAAAATTACAGAGCACATCTGAGGACATGGATTACTGAGACCAAGTCAGCACGGCTTTTGTGGGGGGAAATCTTGCCTGACCAATTTACTTCAATTCTTTGAAGGAGTAAACAAACATGTGGACAAAGGGGAGCCGGTTGATATCGTGTATCTGGATTTTCAAAAGGCGTTTGACAAGGTACCTCATGAAAGGCTACAGAGGAAATTGGAGGGCCATGGGATAGGAGGAAATGTCCTATTGTGGATTAAAAACTGGTTGAAGGATAGGAAACAGAGAGTGGGGTTAAATGGGCAGTATTCACAATGGAGAAGGGTAGTTAGTGGGGTTCCTCAGGGGTCTGTGCTAGGACCGCTGCTTTTTAATATATTTATGTTTCAATTATTTTATTGACACCTCAAAATATGGAACATCACAATAATGTCATTAATACAGATCGCATGAAACTTACAGTATTTAACCATACAACAGTAAAACAGTGTCAAACTTTTATTGGTAATTACCCTTCCCTTCCCCCCTCCCCCCCCTCTCCAGTGGTTCCGCAGTTACAGGAGTATGTTGAGTGTTCTCAGGATGGGCGGAGACATGGGTCCAATTTCATCTTTCTTGGTATCTGGAAAACCACCCTTCTGCTTGGTATCCAGTTTCTGACAGAAGAGGCATCCCCTTGTCTCAGAGATATCAGCTCATGTCCAAGGCTCTCTACCACCTTATTGGTACTCCAAATCCAAGTCTCCACTATAATACGTTACTCCCCACACCCTCTAACCACCTCCCCACCCAACTTCCAAGTTCCCCCCTACCCCTCCCCCACCTACCTCCACCTCCCCAGCAAGCAATGTGTATTCCTATCTCAATCTTCAACTCTAGGCAGCCTTCACTTCCTTCCCACTCCCTTCGACTTTATCAGGCATTGATAAGCAGACTGCGTCCCCTAGGGCTAAGAATTTGCAAGTATGGCGTCCAAATCTGGAGTTTTTAATATATTTATAAATGATTTAGAGATGGGAGTAACTAGCGAGGTAATTAAATTTGCTGATGTCACAGTTATTCAAAGTCGTTAACTCGCGACAGGAGTGGAGGAGTGGCCTAGTGGTTAGGGTGGTGGACTTTGGTCCTGGGGAACTGAGGAACTGAGTTCGATTCCCGGCACAGGCAGCTCCTTGTGACTCTGGGCAAGTCACTTAACCCTCCATTGCCCGCCGCATTGAGCCTGCCATAGTGGGATAGCGCGGGGTACAAATGTAACAAAAATAAAAAATAAATTGTGAAAAATTACAGAAGGACCTTACGAGACTGGGAGACTGGGCGGCTAAATGGCAGATGACGGTTAATGTGAGCAAGTGCAAGGTGATGCATGTGGGAAAAAAGAACCCGAATTATAGCTATGTCATGCAAGGTTCCACGTTTGGAGTTACGGACCAAGAAAGGGATCTGGGTGTCGTCATCGATAATACACTGAAACCTTCAGCTCAGTGTGCTGCTGCGGCTAGGAAAGCGAATAGAATGTTGGGTATTATTAGGAAAGGTATGGAAAATAGGTGTGAAGATGTTATAATGCCGCTGAATCGCTCCATGGTGCGACCGCACCTGGAGTACTGTGTTCAATTCTGGTCGCTGCATCTCAAGAAAGTTATAGTAGAATTGGAAAAGGAGCAGCGAAGGGCGACTAAAATGATAGCAGGGATGGGACGACTTCCCTATGAAGAAAGACTAAGGAGGCTAGGGCTTTTCGGCTTGGAGAAGAGACGACTGAGGGGAGACATGATAGAGGTATATAAAATAATGAATGGAGTGGAACATGTGGATGTGAAGCATCTGTTCACGCTTTCCAAAAATACTAGGACTAGGGGGCATGCGATGAAACTACAATGTAGTAAATTTAAAACAAATCCGGGAAAATTTTCTTCACTCAACGCATAATTAAACTCTGGAATTCGTTGCCGGAGAACGTGGTGAAGGCCGTTAGCTTAGCAGAGTTTAAAAAGGGGTTAGATGGTTTCCTAAAGAACAAGTCCATAAACCACTACTAAATGGACTTGGGAAAAATCCACAATTCCAGGAATAACATGTATAGAATGTTTGTATGTGTGGGAAGCTCGCCAGGTGCCCTTGGCCTGGATTGGCCGCTGTCATGGACAGAATGCTGGGCTCGATGGACCCTTGGTCTTTTCCCAGTGTGGCATTACTTATATACTTATGTACTTACTAGTAAAAAAGACCCGTTTCTGAAACCAATGAAACGAGCGCTAGCAAGGTAATGACTTTGTGGCATTAATGTTTAAACAGTTGTATTAGAGAACACCCCCCCCCACACACACACACACACACACTTCTGAATATAATTGTGGTTAGAGAGATAATCTGTGTGTGTGTGACAGAGAGAGATCGTGTGTGTGTATCTGTGAAACTGAGAGAGGTGGATGTAACTGGGAGGGTGGGGGCAAGTGTCTGTGTATATGTGTGAGAGATTTGTGTGTGTGTCAGAATGTCAGAGGGGGGGAGGGGTGGTATTGAATTGCTAGGGTGTTGAGGGGTGATTGTAGTGCGGTTCAGACATGTTGTTCCTCAGTCTGAGATTGTGAAAGGTGTGGGCAGGGCTGGCGAAGTTGGAGGCTGCATCAGTATGTGTGTGTGTGTGAGACAGTAATTATGTATGTGTGTGAGAGTGACAGGAGGGGGTGGCGGGGAACTGTTAGCGTGCATGACTGTGTCTGTGTAACACAGAGAGGGTGTGTGTGTTGTGTCATAGAGATTGATTGTGTGTGTGTGTGTGTGTGTGTGTGTGTATGTGGAAGTGGCACAGTATGTCTGAGAGTGAGTGTAAGTGTGTATTTTTAAAAGAGTGAGAGAGTGTGGCAGGCAGCAACATATGGCTGAGAGTGAGTGTAAGTGATTATTTTTGAAAGCGTGAGAGAGCGGGGCAGGCAGCAACAGTGCATTTTTGTTAGGCTTCAATAGTAATTGTTCTGTTTTGACAGCCTTCCACCATTTGCATGCATGTTGGTCTCCCCTTCCACTTCCCTGTGAGTCCGTTTGCAGGGGGGGCGGTGTGTGGGTTGGAGGGGGCTGCTCCTCGCATGGCGTTCCGTTCCTCTGCCTCCTCTCGGGTGAGCGATGGGATTGGATGGGATTTTGTGAGTCCATTTGAAGGGGCGGCGGTGTGTGGCTCGGAGGGGGCTGCTCTTGGCATGGCGTTCCTCTGCCTCCTCTCAGTCGGGTGAGCGATGCGATTCGATGGGATTTTGTGAGTCCATTTGCAGGGGGGGGCGGTGTGTGGCTTGGAGGGGGCTGCTCCTGGCGTGGTGTTCCTCTGCCTCCTCTCAGTCGGGTGAGCGATGTGATTCGATGGGATTTTGTGAGTCCGTTTGCAGGGGGGGCGGTGTGTGGCTCGGAGGGGGCTGCTCCTGGCATGGCGATCCGTTCCTCTGCCTCCTCTCAGTCAGGTGAGTGTTGCGATTCAATGTGATTTTGTGAGTCCGTTTGCAAGGGGGGCGGTGTGTGTGTCGGAGGGGGCTGCTCCTGGCGTGGTGTTCCATTCCTCTGCCTCCTCTCAGTTGGGTGAGCGATGCGGTTCGATGAGTGTCATTGCTCCGCCCTCAACGTCATCACGTTGTGACGCGAAGCGGGGCAGACACTCATGGGAGAACAGCGATCTACACAACTATGGAAGTCCGGCTTCATTAGAACGTTGGAGGTGCGTTTTATATAGAGAGATGGTATCAGTCCTTGTTACTACTTTACTAAGTAAATATCTTATTCATTCTAAAAGAAAGATCATGCACCAGCACATATGAACAAACTGAGGAAATGTTTTTAAAAAGTCAATGTTTATTTTCAGGAATCCTTATCAAGACTGCATACATGGAAAGCACTACATCCTTTCTCTACTGTCAATCACCTTTCTCATATACAGAAGTGGGCACTAATTGAGATGCCCACATTAGTGCAAACAGTGCAGGTTCTGTTTAACCTCACAGTTTGCACCAATAAAAAAATTAATGCTAAAGGATACATCTTTTTAATTGTGCATGCAGTAAACCACTTTGAAACCTTCTGCTCAGTGTGCTGCTGCGGCTAAGAAAGCAAATAGAATGTTAGGTATTATTAGGAAAGGAATGGAAAACAAAAATGAGGATGTTATAATGCCTTTGTATTGCTCCATGGTGCGACCGCACCTCAAATATTGTGTTCAGTTCTGGTCGCTGCTTCTCAAAAAAGATATAGTGGAATTAGAAAAGGTACAGAGAAGGGCGATGAAAATGATAAAGGGGATGGGACGACTTCCCTATGAGGAAAGGCTAAAACATCTAGGGCTCTTCAGCTTGGAGAAAAGGCAGCTAAGGGGAGATATGATAGAGGTCTACAAAATAATGAGTGGAACTGAATGGGTAGATGTGAAGCGTCTGTTTACGCTTTCCAAAAATACTAGGACTAGGGGGCATGCGATGAAGCTACGATGTAGTAAATTTAAAACGAATAGGAGAAAAGTTTTCTTCACTCAACGTGTAATTAAACTCTGGAATTTGTTGCCAAAGATTGTGGTAAAGGAGGTTAGCTTAGCAGAGTTTTAAAAAGGCTTGGACGGCTTCCTAAAGGAAAAGTCTATAGACCAAATATTAAATGGACTTGGGGAAAATCCACTATTTCTGGGATGAGCAATATAAAATGTTTTGTTCAGGATCTTGCCAGGTATTTGTGACCTGGATTGGCCACTGTTGGAAAAAGGATGCTGGGTTTGATGGACTTTTGGTCTGTCCCAGTATGGCAATACTTATGTAATTATGTACTTATGGCTTTTAGCCAAATTAGCAGTATATGTTTTTAATATGTGAAATAAACAGTGGACTAACATGGCTACCACACAACTTA
Organism: Microcaecilia unicolor; assembly: GCF_901765095.1. Taxonomy (NCBI): domain Eukaryota; kingdom Metazoa; phylum Chordata; class Amphibia; order Gymnophiona; family Siphonopidae; genus Microcaecilia; species Microcaecilia unicolor. The sequence goes on along the minus strand of NC_044034.1, from coordinate 169,754,043 downwards.
ATACATGAAAAGAGATGAAAAAAAATAATCAAAGCAAAACCACCTGGGTAGTTTTGCTTTATTGCCTGCTTTGTCTGGGGGTAGTTTTTCCAGCTAAACCACATGTGTTATTGCCTCCCCTGGCCTAATGCCTGAATGTCTCTACAGTGTGGAGGTAAATAGAACATATTGTTGAACAATGTGCATATCCTTTACCTGCATAAAGGGTGGGCAATTATTAAAAGCACAGTCCTTTGGGTAAAAAAAACAACAAAACCTTTTGAAACCCAGGGTTTTAAGCTTTGGGTACTTCTTTTTTTCTACATTTTCCATGCAGATGTTGTATTTCCTTTCAAGGTACCAATTATATATTAAGTGATCCTGCCCACCTGGAAGTCTCTTTGTTAGATGCACAAGTAGTCATTAGGGGGTCTTTTTACAAAGAAGCACTAACGTTTTGAAGCTTTATTTAAAGCGAATGCTACATACCTGTAGAAGGTATTCTCCGAGGACAGCAGGCTGCTTGTTCTCACTGATGGGTGACGTCCACGGCAGCCCCTCCAATCGGAAACTTCACTAGCAAAGGCCTTTGCTAGTCCTCGCGCGCCTATGCGCACCGCGCATGCGCGGCCGTCTTCCCGCCCGAACCGGCTCGTGTTCGTCAGTCCCATATGTAGCAAGACAAAGACAAGGGAAGACACAACTCCAAAGGGGAGGCGGGCGGGTTTGTGAGAACAATCAGCCTGCTGTCCTCGGAGAATACCTTCTACAGGTATGTAGCATTCGCTTTCTCCGAGGACAAGCAGGCTGCTTGTTCTCACTGATGGGGTATCCCTAGCCCCCAGGCTCACTCAAAACAACAAACATGGTCAATTGGGCCTCGCAACGGCGAGGACATAACTGAGATTGACCTAACAATTTATTCAACTAACTGAGAGTGTAGCCTGTAACAGAACAAACATGGGCCTAGGGGGGTGGAGTTGGATCCTAAACCCCAAACAGATTCTGAAGCACTGACTGCCCGAACCGACTGTCGCGTCGGGTATCCTGCTGCAGGCAGTAATGAGATGTGAATGTGTGGACAGATGACCATGTCGCAGCTTTGCAAATCTCTTCAATAGTGGCTGACTTCAAGTGGGCTACCGACGCTGCCATGGCTCTAACATTATGAGCCGTGACATGACCCTCAAGAGCCAGCCCAGCCTGGGCGTAAGTGAAGGAAATGCAATCTGCTAGCCAATTGGATATGGTGCGTTTCCCCACAGCCACTCCCACCTGTTGGGATCAAAAGAAACAAACAATTGGGCGGACTGTCTGTTGGGCTGTGTCCCGCTCCAGATAGAAGGCCAATGCTCTCTTGCAGTCCAATGTGTGCAGCTGACGTTCAGCAGGGCAGGAATGAGGACGGGGAAAGAATGTTGGCAAGACAATTGACTGGTTCAGATGGAACTCCGACACAACCTTTGCAAGAACTTAGGGTGAGTGCGGAGGACTACTCTGTTATGATGAAATTTGGGTGTAAGAGGCCTGGGCTACCAGGGCCTGAAGCTCACTGGCTCTACGAGCTGAAGTAACTGCCACCAAGAAAATGACCTTCCAAGTCAAGTACTTCAGATGACAGGAGTTCAGTGACTCAAAAGGAGGTTTCATCAGCTGGGTGAGAATGACATTGAGATCCCATGACACTGTAGGAGATTTGACAGGGGGCTTTGACAAAAGCAAACCTCTCATGAAGCGAACAACTAAAGGCTGTCCTGAGATCGGCTTACCTTCCACACGGTAATGGTATGCACTGATTGCACTAAGGTGAACCCTTACAGAGTTGGTCTTGAGACCAGACTCAGACAAGTGCAGAAGGTATTCAAGCAGGGTCTGTGTAGGACAAGAGCGAGGATCTAGGGCCTTGCTGTCACACCAGACGGCAAACCTCCTCCACACCCTCTGACAGACCCAAAGAGGCAAAGTCTACGCTCTCAACATCCAGGCCGTGAGAGCCAGAGACTGGAGGTTCGGATGCAGAAGCGCCCCTTCGTCCTGTGTGATGAGGGTTAGAAAACACTCCAATCTCCACGGTTCTTCGGAGGACAACTCCAGAAGAAGAGGGAACCAGATCTGACGCGGCCAAAAAGGAGCAATCAGAATCATGGTGCCTCGGTCTTGCTTGAGTTTCAACAAAGTCTTCCCCACCAGAGGTATGGGAGGATAAGCATACAGCAGACCCTCCCCCCAGTCCAGGAGGAAGGCATCCGATGCCAGTCTGCCGTGGGCCTGAAGCCTGGAACAGAACTGAGGGACTTTGTGGTTGGCTCGAGATGCAAAGAGATCTACCAAGGGGGTGCCCCACACCTGGAAGATCTGGCGCACTACTCGGGAATTGAGCGACCACTCATGAGGTTGCATAATCCTGCTCAGTCTGTCGGCCAGACTGTTGTTTACGCCTGCCAGATATGTGGCTTGGAGCACCATGCCGTGACAGCGAGCCCACAGCCACATGCTGACGGCTTCCTGACACAGGGGGCGAGGTCCGGTGCCCCCCTGCTTGTTGATGTAATACATGGCAACCTGGTTGTCTGTCTGAATTTGGATAATTTGGTGGGACAGCCGATCTCTGAAAGCCTTCAGAGCGTTCCAGACCGCTCGCAACTCCAGAAGATTGGAGGGACCAGCTTCCCTGGGTGTGAAGCCCATCGACATGAGCTCCCCACCCCAGGAGAGACGCATCCGTAGTCAGCACTTTTTGTGGCTGAGGAATTGGAAAAGACGTCCCAAAGTCAAATTGGACCAAATCGTCCACCAATACAGGGATTTGAGAAAACTCGTGGACAGGTGGATCACGTCTTCTAGATCCCCAGCAGCCTGAAACCACTGGGAAGCTAGGGTCCATTGAGCAGATCTCATGTGAAGGCGGGCCATGGGAGTCACATGAACTGTGGAGGCCATGTGGCCCAGCAATCTCAACATCTGCCGAGCTGTGATCTGCTGGGACGCTCGCACCCGCAAGACGAGGGACAACAAGTTGTTGGCCCTCGACTCTGGGAGATAGGCACGAGCCGTCCGAGAATCCAGCAGAGCTCCTATGAATTCGAGTCTCTGTACTGGGAGAAGATGGGACTTTGGATAATTTATCACAAACCCCAGTAGCTCCAGGAGGCGAATAGTCATCTGCATGGACTGTAGAGCTCCTGCCTCGGATGTGTTCTTCACCAGCCAATCGTCGAGATATGGGAACACGTGTACCCCCAGCCAGCAAAGTGCCGCTGCTACTACAGCCAAGCACTTCGTGAACACTCTGGGCGCAGAGGCGAGCCCAAAGGGTAGCACACAGTACTGGAAGTGACGTGTGCCCAGCTGAAATCGCAGATACTGTCTGTGAGCTGGCAATATCGGGATGTGCGTGTAGGCGTCCTTCAAGTCCAGAGAGCATAGCCAATCGTTTTCCTGAATCATGGGGAGAAGGGTGCCCAGGGAAAGCATCCTGAACTTTTCCTTGACCAGATATTTGTTCAGGGTCCTTAGGTCTGGGATGGGACGCATCCCCCCTGTTTTCTTTTCCACAAGGAAGTACCTGGAATAGAATCCCAGCCCTTCTTGCCCGGATGGCACGGGCTCGACCGCATTGGCGCTGAGAAGGGCGGAGAGTTCCTCTGCAAGTACCTGCTTGTGCTGGAAGCTGTAAGACTGAGCTCCCGGTGGACAATTTGGAGGTTTTGAGGCCGAATTGAGGGTGTATCCTTGCCGGGCTATTTGAAGAACCCACTGATCGGAGGTTATGAGAGGCCACCTTTGGTGAAAAACTTTCAACCTCCCTCTGACCGGCAGATCGCCCGGCACTGACACTTGGATGTCGGCTATGCTTTGCTGGAGCCAGTCAAAAGCTCGTCCCTTGCTTTTGCTGGGGAGCCGAGGGGCCTTGCTGAGGCGCACGCTGCTGACGAGAGCGAGCGCGCTGGGGCTTAGCCTGGGCCGCAGGCTGTCGAGAAGGAGGATTGTACCTACGCTTACCAGAAGAGTAGGGAACAGTCTTCCTTCCCCCATAAAAACGTCTACCTGTGGAGGTAGAAGCTGAAGGCTGCCGGCGGGAGAACTTGTCGAAAGCGGTATCCCGCTGGTGGAGCTGCGCTACCACCTGTTCGACCTTCTCTCCAAAAATATTGTCTGCACGGCAAGGCGAGTCCGCAATCCGCTGCTGGATCCTATTCTCCAGGTCGGAGGCACGCAGCCATGAGAGTCTGCGCATCACCATACCTTGAGCAGCGGCCCTGGACGCAACATCAAAGGTGTCATACACCCCTCTGGCCAGGAATTTTCTGCATGCCTTCAGCTGCCTGACCACCTCCTGAAATGGCTTGGCTTGCTCAGGAGGGAGCTTGTCCACCAAGCCCGCCAACTGCCGCACATTGTTCCGCATGTGTATGCTCGTGTAGAGCTGGTAAGACTGAATTTTGGCCACGAGCATAGAGGAATGGTAGGCCTTCCTCCCAAAGGAGTCTAAGGTTCTAGAGTCTTTGCCCGGGGGCGCCGAAGCATGCTCTCTAGAACTCTTAGCCTTCTTTAGGGCCAAATCCACAACTCCAGAGTCGTGAGGCAACTGAGTGCGCATCAGCTCTGGGTCCCCATGGATCCGGTACTGGGACTCGATCTTCTTGGGAATGTGGGGATTACTTAAAGGCTTGGTCCAGTTCACCAGCAATGTCTTTTTTAGGACATGATGCATGGGTACTGTGGACGCTTCCTTAGGTGGAGAAGGATAGTCCAAGAGCTCAAACATTTCAGCCCTGGGCTCGTCCTCCACAACCACCGGGAAGGGGATGGCCGTAGACATCTCCCGGACAAAGGCCGCAAAAGACAGACTCTTGGGAGGAGAAAGCTGCCTTTCAGGGGAGGGAGTGGGATCAGAAGGAAGGCCATCAGACTCCTCGTCAGAGAAATATCTGAAGTCCTCCTCCTCCTCCCATGAGGTCTCACCATCGGTATCAGACACAAGTTCACGAACCTGTGTCTGAAGCCGTGCCCAGCTCGACTCCGTGGAACCACGGCCACGGTGGGAGCGTCGAGAGGTAGACTCCCTCGCCCGCACCGGCGAAGCTCCCTCCGCCGACGTCGTCGGGGAGCCTTCCTGGGAGGCGACCGCAGTCGGTACCAGCAAGGCGGCACCAATGTCGGAGACCTCACCCCGGGCAAGGGGCCAGCCGGCGCCTCACTCGACGGTACCGGTGGCGCAAGCACCCCCCGGTACGGAGGGGAAGGGCGCAACAGCTCTCCCAGGATCTCTGGGAGAACGGCCCGGAGACTCTCGTGCAGGGCGGCTGTGGAAAAAGACATGGAAGCCGATGCAGGAGTCGAAGTCAGAGTCTGTTCCGGGCGTGGAGGCTGTTCCGGGCTGTCCAAGGTGGAGCGCATCGACACCTCCTGAACAGAGGGTGAGCGGTCCTCCCGGTGCCGATGCCTGCTGGGTGCCGACTCCCTCGGCGACCCAGAGCTCTCGTACCGAAGCGGGAAGGAGGACCGGTGTCGATGCTTCTTTGACTTTTTCAAACGAAGCATGTCACCGGAGCTTCCCGGTACCGACGAGGAGGACGTAGAATCCAGCCGTCGCTTCCTCGGGGGCGAGGCCAAAGAAGGTCGGTCTCGGGGGGGCTGTACCGCAGGAGCCCTCAGGGTAGGGGGAGACCCACCCGAAGGCTCACCGCCACCAGCAGGGGAATGGACAGCCCTCACCTGCACTCCAGACGAAGCACCACCGTCCGACGACATCAGCACTAGTGGAGGTCCCGGTACCACCGACGCCGACGCAGCCTTTCGATGTCTCGGCCCCGACGATGCAGATGGTCGATGCCTCGATGCAATCGATACAGTCGCGGCCGAGGGCGGAGGTCTTGACGCTGTCGACGTCGACACACTCGATACTCCCGGTGCCGATGCCGACGAAGAGCCCGAGAACAAAACGTTCCACTGAGCCAATCTCGCTACCTGAGTCCTTTTCTGTAAAAGGGCGCAAAGACTACAGGCCTGCGGGCGGTACCCAGCCCCCAGACACTGAAGACACGACGCGTGCCTTTCAGTGAGCGAGATTACCCGGGTGCACTGGGTGCACTTCTTGAAGCCGCTGGGAGACTTCGATGACATGGCGGAAAAATCACGCCGGCGAAATCAAAACTCGTAATTGCGGTAAGGCACCAAAAAGAGGGGGGAGAAAAAAACTCGACTCGAGGCCTCAAAGGGACCTACCCCGAAAATGAAAGAAAACTTATCGGGGCCAAAAACTAGAAATACGGGGAAGGGAAAAAGACCGTAAGGCCCTTCTCCGAAATCCCCCCCCTTTTTTTTTTTTTTTTAAAGAGCGAAAAAGTCAAAAGACACGCGAGGGTCAACTTAAGGGGCGCGAACGGCGCAAACACGACCGTACCGAGCGTGGACAAAAGAAGACTGACGAACACGAGCCGGTTCGGGCGGGAAGACGGCCGCGCATGCGCGGTGCGCATGGGCGCGCGAGGACTAGCAAAGGCCTTTGCTAGTGAAGTTTCCGATTGGAGGGGCTGCCGTGGATGTCACCCATCAGTGAGAACAAGCAGCCTGCTTGTCCTCGGAGAAAGGTTTTTATAAGCAATACAATCAAACAAACCCAACAACTCCAAATCCCGAACAGATTTTGCATGACACACTGTGATTCTTCAGTAAGTGCCTATGATAACAATCATCAAAACCCAACCATTCCACACCCCTCCCCACGTCCCTCCCCTCCCGCCTAAAGTCCTGCCAAGAGAGAGATTGTCAATGACCAATTAGGTTTGATCCACAGTACCCATTACCGGATCATTCACCTCAATTCATGTAATATAACTATCCCAGATGCGCTGAAAAGCGAGGCATCTATTACATTTAAGTGCAGTTAGCTTTGACATCACATAGTTATGGTGTAGTTTAGCCAATACTTCTGAGCGAAAGCCAGCCATAGATTTGTCCACCTGCTGGCCCATAATATCCGAGACCAACTGCATCACCTGGCCCCAAAACAATCAAGCTTTAGGGCAAGTCCACCAAATATGCTCAAAGGTTTCCCGAGCACCACATCCCCACCAACAATTATCCAAGCCTAGAAGCCCAGACATGGCTTTCAATCATGTTGGGGTTCTATACCATTGGTATAGAATCTTGTACCCATTCTCTACCATGTTGAATGCTATGGAGACCTGTAACAAATACTTCAGGTTCTTCTCCCATTCCTGAACCTCAAAGACTGTACCCAGCATATTCTCCCATGATTCTTTATAGTGAAGTGGTATAGGGCTCTGTGACAGTAACTCCTGATAGAACCGTGTAATACTACCCTTTCCACTGCCACCTTGGACTGCCCACTCCAGAAGTGTTTCTTCCAATGATAATTCTTTCCAGGTCTTTCGGCGTACAAATTCTAATACTTGTCTATATTGAAAAAATTCCATTGCGTGAAGCCATATTCCTCTTGTAGCTCTACAAAAGGCACTAGCGCCCCATCTTCCATCAACTTTTCTAAGGTGCTAAGGCCATCCCTGCCCAATTACAATAAGTTTTATCACAGGAGCATAGCATATGCCAGAAGCATAGCAGATTGAGGTAGCAAAAAAGTAGGTTCTTCCCGAAAAAGCTTTAGCCTAGTTTAGTACCACAGGGTAAGGGTCCATTTCATTACTGGATTCTCAATTCTTTTAAGAGCTCATAAAGCATCCAACAGAATCCATGGAACCACCCTTAAGGGGGTCTCCCCAAGTAGCTGCTGTTCCAGCTGCAGCCAGCTCTTACGTTTGTCCCATACCCAATGAGGTAAAGTTTTGAGCTGAGCTGCTTGATAATAGAATTTAAAATTGGGCACAGCCATACCCCCTTGGAGACAAAATTTTCTTTTGTACCCTAGGTGGTTTAACCCGCCATATGAATCTAAAAACCTTTTTTATGAAGCTGCTTAAAAAAGGCCTCTGATAGAAGAATAGACAGAGCAGCAAATAAATAGAGCAGCCTGGGGAGGACTACCATCTTTATTGTATGGACTCTACCCAGCAATGTTGAAATCCCTGTGGAAGGAGTTGGATCGATGGCCAAACTTAACTATATCATGGGTGGGACATTATTAGCCTGTTATAACATGTCCAGAGTCGCTGTTAAATTGACCCCTAAGTATCTTAGATGTTTAGTAGCCCACTTGAAAGGGAATGCCTGCTGGATGACTGCCTGTTCCTTGTCCGATAACGAGAGATTTAGCACTTCCGATTTCTTGGCATTAATTAGAAACCCCGAGACAGATCCAAAATCCCGTAAAAGATTCAAAACTGTTGTTAGAGAGGCGTGTGGATCTGTGAGAATGAAAAGTACATCGTCCACAAATGATAATATTTTTTGTTGCAAACCTCCACGTTACACCTTTTATTTGCTCATTCTGGTGGACTAATTGGGCCAGGGGCTCCATCGTCAGAGCAAAAAGAAGGGGTGACAGCGCGCAACCCTGACACATCCCCCTAGCCAAACCAAAACTATCTATGTATGCCTCGTTAATGTGAAGGTTTGCCATTGAGTTAGTGTAAAGTGTGCGGATCCAATGTAGGTACCTCCCTTGTATAACCACCTTCCTCAAAACCTCAAATAGATAGGGCCAGTATATCCTATCAAAGGTCTTTTCAGCATCTATCCCTAGAATTACCGCTGGTTCAAGCCTAGCTTGTACCTGCCAAATAAGGTGACACACCTTCGTATTATTATCAAAAGTTTGTCGACCTCCAATAAAACCCGCCTGATCATCACGTATAAAATTGGGCAGATAACTGCAAACGGCATGCGGCATGGGAAGATGGTAGAACGAGAGGACATGAAATGAGATTGAAGGGGGGCAGACTCAAGAAAAATGTCAGGAAGTATTTTTTCACGGAGAGAGTAGTGGATGCTTGGAATGCCCTCCCGCTGGAGGTGGTGGAAATGAAAACGGTAACGGAATTCAAACATGCATGGGATAAGCATAAAGGAATCCTGTGCCAAAGGAATGGATCCTCAGGAGCTTAGTCAATATCGGGAGGTGGGGCTGGTGGTTGGGAGGCGGGGATAGCGCTGGGCAGACTTATACGGTCTGTGCCAGAGCCGGTGGTGGGAAGCGGGACTGGTGGTTGGGAGGCGGGGATAGTGCTGGGCAGACTTATACGGTCTGTGCCCTGAAGAGCACAGGTACAAATCAAAGTAGGGTATACACAAAAAGTAGCAAATATGAGTTATCTTGTTGGGCAGAATGGATGCACCGTGCAGGTCTTTTTCTGCCGTCATTTAATATGTTACTATGTAAATAGCTTATAGTTGGTATCTAAAAGAAAGGCCAATAAGACCCACATCTGTCAGGAGGCTTCCCTGGCTTTAAAAGGATCATGACCCCTGCCAATCTCCATGATTCAGGGAGAACCGCCCCTCCTCCCAGCTATTAAAGAGCTTTGTCAGAGGCCCCACTAAATATGATTTAAATAATTTATAACATTTTGTGGTGAATCTGGTGCCTTCCCAAGGGGCAAATCTCATATAGCCCAGTATGTTTCCTCCTCTGTGTCAGGCTTCTCACGGAAGCACAGGGTTTGTGAGCCCTTGGACCACTGCCATGGAGCGGCAGTGGCAGGCAAAACCACCCCCAAACCAGAGGCAAGGCAGAACAGGACTGGAACCCCAGACTGGAGTTGCAGCAGAGGCAAACAAGCTGGGACAGGCAGAGCAGGAACAGCTAGACTTCACCTGCGCTTGACCGCCGTTCCCCAGGAGTTGAGCCCCTGGGTGCAGGCGGCCGGCAGACTTACAGGACACGGCAGGAACTGGATACCAACAGGAAACACACAACAGAGTCAGGACTAAAAGCTGCCAGGCAGCCACTAAGACAGAAACACAGACAGGTGAGAGTCAGGACTGAAAGCTGCCAAGCAGCCACTAAAAAGGAACATAGACACAAGACAAGGAAATGCAGACCAGAAACAAGACTAGGAACTAAGCTTGTACCTATAACAAAATAAAACCAATAGCTAACTACACACAAACAAACTAGTACCAGGCAAGAAACTCAGACTAGAACTGGACTAGGCAGAAGTGCACAGAGCACACTCACATACCAGGGACCTTAGACGATGCAAAGGCAAACACAGAAGTTTCCAGGTCATTAATAAAGCCCATCAGCTGCTGAAGTTCAGCTACAGAAATCACAAGGCAGCTATGGGTGCTGTTCAGGCACAAACAAGAGAAGCAAGTCTGGCAGCCCGGAAGATCCGGACTGGACTGGGCTGAAGTCTGGAACGGGTGACAGTTCATACCAGCCACTGGTTCTAACCACTAGAGGGCGAGGTGAGCATAGACAAAGAAACAGTCACCATCGTAACACTCTGTAATGGGACAGGACAGCTGATCAGCCTCTGCCTCGGATAGTCTAGGCATCGGAACCTGTTTCAGGTAATTGACATTGTTGGACTGTGCGACTTGCCATTCTGGTGTATATATATTATAGTAGTGTGTGAAAGCCTGCTGTATTTGTGACATCTTTGTACAATCCCTCCCCTGATGGTCCCAGATCTGCAACATCAAATTACATAATTGTTGCTTCTTTAATTTGTGGGCCAGCAATCTTAAATATTCTTGTTTTAAGGATTGTAACTGAACACTAATCTCTTCTAAGTCAAGAGCCTGAATATCTGTGTGAAGCTTCTGAAGTCGTAATACCTGTTCTAAGGTTAGGGTACCCTGTTTATGAGCATGTTCTAAGTGACGTGGAGGGGCATAATCGAACAGGGCCGGCCATCTCTATGGGCGGCCAAATCCAGGGCCGGCTCTGTAAATGGGCGGAGCCAACCGTATTTTCGAAAAAGATGGCCGGCCATCTTTTTTTTCGATAATATGGTTGGGGCCGGCCAAATCTCGACATAAATGTTGAGATCGCCAGGTTTGAGATGGCTGGCTTTGGTTTTCACCCATAATGGAAACCGAAGCCGGCCATCTCAGACCCGGCCAAATCCAAGCCACTTGGTCGTGGGAGGGGCCAGCATTTGTAGTTCACTGGACCCCCTGCTATGACAGGACACCAACCGGGCACCCTAGGGGGCACTGCAGTGGACTTCGAAAAAAGCTCCCAGGTGCATAGCTCCCTTACCTTGTGTGCTGAGCCCCCCATATCCCCCCAAAACCCACTCCCCACAACTGTACACCACTACCATAGCCCTTAGGGATGAAGGGGGACACCTACATGTGGGTACAATGGGTTTTGGGGGGGTTGGAGAGCTCAATATTTACCACCACAAGTGTAGAAGGTAGGGGAGAATGGGCCTGGGTCCACCTGCCTGAAGTGCACTGCACCCACTAAAACTGCTCCAGGGACCTGCATACTGCTGTCAGGGGATCAAAGGAAGAACCTAGGCAGCAGCAGCCAGGGTGGGGAGAATATTTATTTATTTGGATTTTGCTCACACCTTTTCAGTAGTAGCTCAAGGTGAGTTACATTCAGGTACATTGGGTATTTCTCTGTCCTTAGAGTGCTCACAATCTAATTTTGTACCCGAGGCAATGGAGGGTTACATGACTTGCCCAAGATCACAAGAAGCAGCAGTGGGATTTGAACCGGCCACATCTTGATGACAAGACTGGTGCTCTAACCACTAGGATAGGCAAACCCTCCTGTCCCCATGTATATGGGCACTTACAAATATAAATATGGCAGGGATACAAAGTATGCGGGTGAAAAATACCTGTATTCCCCCTCCTGCCCGGTTTTCAAAGAAGATTAACTTGCAGGCTATGGGTCTGTGATCTCTGCTTGTATTTTGGTAAAACACCCTATAAGTGGGTACCTAAGGCAGTAAGAGAGAAAGTGGCTTGCCCCAAATCACTAGAAGTATCAATAAGAGAAGAGGGAATTTGAACTAGCTTTTTCTTGCCCTATCCCCTAACTTCATAACCTTTGCCCCATCCCATATGCCACTCTTTCTTGCCCCCCATCCCCTAACTCATTCTCCCTTGCCCCTATACTCCATCTTCTTACTCATCTTCTTATTCCGCTCATCTGCAGGAGGAAACCATTGGCAGCACTCTGCTTTAAGCTGTGTCTTCCCCTATCTAATGTTGGGCCTAAATTCTCATACTTTGAACCACATGGTTTAAAGAATGACAGTCTGGACCCTAAACCTAGACTGGGAAAGATGCATTTGAAATTCTTCCTGTTCAGAAAACTTTCAAGGCGGTTTATAAAGTACCAATGAGAGAGACACACACACACACTGGGCAGCTGCTGTTCCCAGAATTCTGGCCCTTTGTCTTCCATAACAATCCCACAGGAACTGGAATTCTGTGGGAAGAGACTGATTTTGTGGAATCACAGGAGACTGGGAGCCCTTATCCCTCCTCACGGGGAGGTCTTGTATCCATTATCTTCAACCCAGAAAGTATCTAAAAGCTTTTCTGTTTTGCAAAGCAGGTTTATCTAATATTTAGTTTATGGTTTGTTAAGGCAGGATGTTTAAAGTTTAAATCCAAGCCACTTGGTCGTGGGAGGGGCCAGCATTTGTAGTGCACTGGACCCCCTGATATGACAGGACACCAACCGGGCACCCTAGGGGGCACTGCAGTGGACTTCGAAAATAGCTCCCAGGTGCATAGCTCCCTTACCTTGTGTGCTGAGCCCCCCCAAATCCCCCCAAAACCCACTCCCCACAACTGTACACCACTACCATAGCCCTTAGGGATGAAGGGGGGCACCTACATGTGGGTACAGTGGGTTTTGGGGGGGTTTGGAGAGCTCAATATTTACCACCACAAGTGTAGAAGGTAGGGGGGAATGGGCCTGGGTCCACCTGCCTGAAGTGCACTGCACCCACTAAAACTGCTCCAGGGACCTGCATACTGCTGTCAGGGAGCTGGGTATGACATTTGAGGCTGGCATAGAGGCTGGTAAAAAATTTTTTTTGGGGGGTGGGAGGAGTAGGTGACCACTGGGGGAGTAAGGGGAGGTCATACCCGATTCCTTCTAGTGGTCATCTGGTCAGTTGGGGCTCCTTTTTGAAGCTTGGTAGTGAAAAAAAGGGGACCAAGTAAAGCCAGCGAAATGTTCGTCAAGGCCGGCTTTCTTTTCTCCATTATCGGGCGAAGCCAGCCATCTCGTGAGCACGCCCCCGTCATGCCTTTACTACCCTACTGACACGCCTCCTTGAAGTTTGGCCGGCTCCGCGACAGAAAGCAGTTGAAGCTGGCCAAAATCGGCTTTCGATTATACCGATTTGGCCGACTTCAGGAGATCGCCAGCCATCTCCTGATTTGTGTCGGAAGATGGCTGGCAATCTTTTTCGAAAATAAGCTGGATAGTTGCATCAGTAAAGCAGATCGCATGCCCCCTAGCCCTAGAAAATGGAGGGTTAAGTGAAGAAATATTGAAAACATTTAACGCTGTTTTAAAATCTGTCTTTTGGGCCGTGCTCCCTTATGTTGAGTATTTATCAAGGTAGTAATAACAGTAGCGGCACTTTTAAGAAAACAGAGAATACTGATCTTTCCATATCTAGATGATTGGCTCTTGGCAGGTCCATCCCCTCAGGAAGTCACTTTGTCCCTTCAAAAGACAATAGATCTTATCTCTGTTTTGGGATTCCTAGTCAATTACACAAAATCAAATCTAATTCCAACACAATCTCTTCAATTCATGGGGGCACTAATTCAAACAACAAATACAACAGATTATCTACCACAACAGCGAGTAGAACTCATTCAATCTATCATTTTCAATCTTCTTCAAAAGCATCACACTAGAAAAAGACATCTTATGACCTTATTGGGCCACAAGGCTGCAGCAATTCAGAAGATTCCCATGGCCAGACTTCACATGAGGACTCTTCAATAGCATCTCAAAACCAATTGGCAACTGCAAGAACAACCTCTTTCATATGTCATACATCTCCCTCAGGACATAAAACGATCTCTCCTCTGGTGGCACAACGCAGAGAATCTAACAAGAGGACAAATTTTTCATCCTCCATGTCCATCAATAATTCTCACTACAGATGCGTCAAAGACTGGTTGGAGAGCTCATGTCCAAGATCATCAAACTCAAGGTCAGTGGTCTTGACAAGAACAGTGTTAGCACATCAACCTGCTGGAGCTTCAAGCAATGAAATATGCGATCAATACTTTCCATAATTGTCTTCAAAATCACGTCATTCTAATTCAAACAAATAATCAAGTAGTGATGTTTTATATAAACAAGCAAGGTGGCACAGGATCCAAAACTCTTTGTCAAGAGACTCTTCAAATTTGGACCTTAGCACTTCAGATCAATTCATTTTTCATTGCCAAATACCTTCCAGGCATTCAGAATGATACAGCAGACAAGATAAGTCATCAGATGCAACTTCACGAGTGATCCTTAAAGACCACGATTACGCTCGACCTCTTCCTCAAATGGGGGACACCAACATTAGAGCTCTTTGCTTCCCCAGTCAACTACAAATGCAAACAGTTTTGCTCCAAACCCCCAGCTCAAAACAGATTATCATCAGACGCATTTGTAACAACATGGAAGCATCAGTTCCTCTATGCTTTTCCTCCTCTGTCACTCATTCACAGAACAGTCCAGACGATTTTATAGGACAAACCAAAGATTATACTCATAGCTCCAGATTGGCCACATCAACCCTGGTATCTTCTAATTCATCACACGGCCATCCAGCCTCCTATCCGTCTACCTCAACACCCAGATCTAATTACAGAAAATGAAGGGGCACTTCTTCATCCAAATTTAAGATCACTTGCTCTAACTGCCTGGCTACTATGCCCAAATTAGATCATCATTTTGATTTTTTTCTCCAGCAGTCCTTGATGTGCTGTTGGCAGCCAGAAAGGACTCAACCAGAAAGTCTTACCATTTTAAGTGGATCAGATTTTCCAACTGGTGCATTTCTCGTCATTATGATCCGTATCACTGTAGTTTATCCAACATTCTGGACTATCTGCTAAATCTTTCAAATTCTGGATTATCTACTGCATCGGTTAGAGAACACTTGTCAGCACTGGCTGTTTTCCATGATTTCTACAACTATCAACCAATTACTAGAAATCCAATTGTTAAGAGATTTATGAAAGGTATAACAAATTTAAAACCTCCTGTTAAAGCACAGACACCGTCGTGGGATTTAAATCTAGTGTTGAATGTCTCACTCTACCCCAATTTGAACCTTTACATCAAGCTTCTCTAAAATGTCTCACCTGGAAAATGGTGTTTCTTATTACTATATCTTCAGCTCATCGTATCTGTGAGATACAAGCGTTAGTTTACTATCCACCATATATGCAAATTTTGGATAATAAAGTAATTCTAAGGACTCATCCAAAGTTCTTACCTAAGGTAGTTTCGGATTTTCACCTTAATCAACCTTTAGTACTTCCTGTTTATTATCCACCTCCAAATCATTCATCTGAAGAATTGTTACATACTCTAGATTGCAAACATCTTCTGCAAATCTATTTACAATGCACATCACATACAGAGGGACCATCTCAGCTGTTTCTTTCTATTCATCCTGTTTCTAAAAGGACTTTGTCTTCCTAGATTGCAGACTATATTAACTTTTGTTATAAAAAGACAAATATGTTGCTAACACCAAGAATTACTGCTCATCATCTGCGTGCTATGGTGACCACTAGAACACACTTGCACAGAGCATCTATTTGGGACATTTGTACTGCTGCCACTTGGTTCACGATACATACATTTGCTAGACACTATTGTTTAGATCAACCTACTTATTCTGATTCTGTTTTTGCACATTCAGTATTAAATTCTTCTTTATGATGCTTCAACTCACTGCCTCCTCCTCCTCCTCTTTATATTTTTTTCGTTGCTCAATGTGTATTTATACAAGCCTGTTTTATTATGCATTGCCATGAATATAATGCTGAGAATTACACTGTATGTACATTGTAGCAACTTATGGCTTGGGAGTCACCACTTGTGTGGCTGAAATATCTACCACTGTCCTGGGAGAAAATACAGTTACATACCTGTAACAGTTGTTCTCCGTGGACAGTGGGATATTTCAGATGCACAATCCTGCCCTCCCTACCCTGAGTTGAAGCAAGCTTAGTACAAACTGAGGATAGAACGATCTGCTGACATCACCACTTGTGAGGCTGAAATATCCCACTGTCCACAAAGAACTTCCTATTAGTGTTTTTAGCGCGCACGAAAAATAAGGATACACTAAAAATGCTAAAGATACCCATCCCATATATTCCTATGGACGCCTCTAATGTTTAGCACGTGCTGATTAGCGCATGCTAAAAATGCTACCACCCTTTGTAAAAGATCCCCTAGATGATGTAAATTAGATTTCCTATTTCATTCTTTTTTTTAATTTATTTCCTTTTTAAATTTGTGGTTGTAATGATCTCATTATTGCATCGAGTTCAGGGGTATGGCAGTAATCCTCTATAATGTGGTATATAGCGAAGATACTTACCTGTAGCAGGTATTCTCCGAGGACAGCAGGCTGATTGTTCTCACTGATGGGTCGGCGTCCACAGCGGCCCACAAATGGCAATTTTTCTCAGCAAAAATAGGCAAAGCTTTGCCAGAGCCTTTTGGAACGCGGGGCGTGCGCACCGCGCATGCGCAGCCGTCTTCCCGCATAGCATGCGCGAGTCCCCACTCAGTTAGGTCAAAAGCAATTACAAAGAGAAGAAAACAACTTCAAAGTGGAGGTGGGTGGGTTTGTGAGAACAATCAGCCTGCTGTCCTCGGAGAATACCTGCTACAGGTAAGTATCTTCGCTTTCTCCAAGGACAAGCAGGGTGCTTGTTCTCATTGATGGGGTATCCCTAGCACCCCAGGCTCACTAAAAACAACAAAGACGGTCAATTGGGCCTCGCAACGGCGAGGACATAACAAGGATTGACCTGCGAAGTAAAACATCTAACTGAGAGTGCAGCCTGAGACAGAATAAAATTGGGACTAGGGGGGTGGAGTTGGATTCTAAACCCCAAACAGATTCTGCAGCACCGACTGCCCAAAACAACCGTCGCATCGGCTATCCTGCTGGAGGCAGTAGTGAGATATGAATGTGTGGATTGATGACCACGTCGCAGCCTTGCAAATCTCTTCAATAGTGGCTGACTTCAAGTGGGCCACTGACACCGCCATGGCTCTAACACTATGAGCCGTGACATGACCCTCAAGAGTCAGCCCAGGTTGGGCATAAGTGAAGGAAATGCAATCTGCTAGCCAACTGGAAATGGTGCGTTTCCCCTTCTGTTGGGATCAAAACAAACAAACATTTGGGCGGAGTGTCTGAAGGGGCTTGTCCGCTCCACATAAAAGGCCAATGCTCTGTTGCAGTCCAAGGTGTGCAACTGAGTCAGCAGGGCGGGTATGAGGACGGTGAAAAAACGTTGGCAAAACAATTGACTGGTTCAGACGGAACTCCGACACCACCTTCGGCAAGAACTTAGGGTGCCTGCGGAGGAATACTCTGTTCTGATGAAACTTGAGATGAGCATGCACTACCAAGGCTTGAAGCTCACTGACTCTACGAGCTGAAGTAACAGCCACCAAGAAAATGACCTTCCAGGTCAAGTACTTCAGATGGCAGGAATCCAGTGGCTCAAAAGGAGGCTTCTTCAGCTGGGTGAGAATGACGTTGAGATCCCATGACACTGGTGGAGGTTTGACAGGGGGCTTTGACAAAAGCAAACCTCTCATGAAGCGAACAACTAAAGGCTGTCCAGAGATAGGCTTACCCTCTACACGATAATGAAAAGCACTAATCGAACTAAGATTAACTCTTACGGAGTTGGTCTTGAGACCAGACTCTGACAAGTGTATTCAAGTGTATTCAAGCAGGGTCTGTTTAGGACAAGAGCAAGGATCTAGGGCCTTGCTGTCACACCAGATGGCAAACCTCCTCCATTTAAAAGAGTAACACCTCTTCGTGGAATCTTTCCTGGAAGCAAGCAAGACTCGGGAGACACCCTCAGAGAGACTCATGGAGGCGAAGTCTATGTTCTCAACATCCAGGCCGTGAGAGCCAGAGACTGGAGGTAGGATGCAGAAGCGCCCCCTCATTCTGAGTAATGAGGGTTGGAAAACAGTCCAATCTCCACGGTTCTTTGAAGGACAACTCCAGAAGTAGAGGGAACCAAATCTGACGCGGCCAAAAGGGAGCAATCAGAATCATGGTTCCGCGGTCTTGCTTGAGTTTCAGCAAAGTCTTCCCCACCAGAGGTATGGGAGGATATGCATATAGAAGGCCCTTCCCCCAATGAAGGAGAAAGGCATCTGATGCTTGCCTGTCGTGGGCTTGGTCTGGAACAGAACTGAGGGACCTTGTGATTGATCTGAGTGGCAAAAAGATCCATGAAGGGGGTGCCCCATGCTTGGAAGATCTTGTGAACCACGCCCGAGTTGAGCGACCACTCGTGAGGTTACATTACTCTGCTCAACCTGTCGGCCAGACTGTTGTTTACGCCTGCCAGATAAGTGGCTTGGAGAAGCATGCCATGACAGCGAGCCCAAAACCACATCTGGACGGCTTCCCGACACAGGGGGCGAGATCCGGTACCCTCCTGCTTGTTGATGTAGTACATAGCAACCTGATTGTCCATCTGAATTTGAATAATTTGATTGGACAGCTGATCTTTGAAAGCTTTTACAGTGTTCCAGACCGCTCGCAACTCCAGGAGATTGATCTGAAGACCTTTTTCCTGGAGGGACCAAACTCCTTGAGTGTGAAGCCCATCTACATGAGCTCCCCACCCCATGAGGGATGCATCTGTTGTCAGCACTTTTTGAGGCTGAGGAATTTGAAAAGGATGTCCCAAGGTCAAATTGGATCGAATTGTCCACCACTGAAGGGAACTGTGAAATTCGGTGGACAGCTGGATTACATCCCCTAGATTCCCGGCAGCCTGAAACCACTGGGAAGCTAGGGTCCATTGAGCAGATCTGATATGAAGACGGGCCATGGGCATCATATGAACTGTGGAGGCCATATGGCCTAGACGTCTCAACATCTGCCGAGCTGTGATCGCTGAGATGCTCTGGCCATGGAAACTAGAGACAGAAGATTGTATGCTCTCGTCTCGGGGAGATAGGCGCGAGCCGTCTGTGAATCCAGCAGAGCTCCAATAAATTCCAGTCTTTGAACAGGGAGAAGATGGGACTTGAGGTAATTTATAACAAACCCGAGTAGCTCCAGCAGTTGAATAGTCATCTGCATGGACTGTAGAGCTCCTGCCTCCGAGGTGTTCTTCACCAGCCAGTGGCGTACCTAGGGTAGTTGACACCCTGGGCTGGTCATTTTTTAACACCCCCCTCCAAAATCCAGTACTAGGCATGCCGAGAATACAAAACACTCAGGACCTATAGAGCAATTCTACCATACCATAAGCAGTCATTTCTACGAATCACACAAGGAAAAGGAAAGCATCTTAAAACACTACAGTGAGCACTAGAACATCAATTCACCTATTGTAAAATGAAACCAGACAGAATAGTACAGATTGTCGATCCTGCACA
Source organism: Microcaecilia unicolor (assembly GCF_901765095.1). Taxonomy (NCBI): domain Eukaryota; kingdom Metazoa; phylum Chordata; class Amphibia; order Gymnophiona; family Siphonopidae; genus Microcaecilia; species Microcaecilia unicolor. The sequence goes on along the minus strand of NC_044034.1, from coordinate 169,734,533 downwards.
GTCAATACCAACTGAAAGCCATGTCTTTTTCACAAACACAGATACACCCTAATCCACTATAGAATAAGTAGTAATATTTAAACTTTCTATTTAGACAAAGATTAAACTGAATCCCCAAGATGCCAGACTCTGCATACAATGCAACACCACAGAAACAGAAAATGTCCCTTAGTACTGTGCAAAATATAAAGACAGCAGATGTAAATTTGAAAAAAAAACTAACAAATACCAATCACCACTTTACAAATCAACAAATAGAAATAAAACAAATATAGAAAATAAAATAATACCATTTTATTGGACTAATACATTTAGCTTTCAGAGGCCAAAACATCCTTCCTCAGGTCAATACAGTATAATACTGTTACAGTATCCTATCCTGACCTGAGGAAGGGGGTTTTGTTCTCTAAAAGTTAGCCAAAATGTATTAAAATTTATTAACACAGCTACAATACTACTTTATCCTAAAGCAAAAAAAATAAAAATATATATTTTATTTACAGTTTGTTGTCTCTGGTTTCTGCTTTCCTTATCTTCTTTTCACTGTCTTCCTTCCATCCAGCATCTGTCTTCGGTCTCTCTCTGCCATCCAGTGTCTGCCCTCTCTGCTGTTCCCTCCATCCAATGTTTGCCCTGTCTCCCTGCTCCTTCCATCCACATCTGCCCTCTATCTCTGCCCCTTCCATCCATCATCTGCCTGTGTCTGCCCTCTCTCTCTCCCCCTTCCATTCACTGTCTGCCCTTTCTATCCCTTCCATCCACTGTCTGCCCTTTCTCTCTGCCCCTTCAATCCACCATTTGCCCTCCCTCTCCCATCCATCCAGGGTCTACCCTCCCTCTCACTTCCCCTTCCATCCAGGATCTGTCCCCTCTCTCTACCCCTTTTTTTCAGCCCTCAGTTCCAGCCCCACTATCCCACCAGTCCCCAGTTTCAGCCCCAGCCCTTTTCTCCCACCAGTCCCGAGCTTCAGCCCCCAGCCACTTCTCCCTGTCCCCTTTTCAGCCCCCAGCCCTTTTCTCTCACCAGTCCCAAGCTTCAGCCCCAGCCACTTCTCCCTGTCTCCTTTTCAGCCCCCCAGTCCCCACAGTTTCAGCCCCTGCCCCTTTTCAACCTCCAGTCCCAGTACTAGCCCCCTTATCCCACCTACCCTCCTTTTCAACCCCCAGTTCCAGCCCCCTTCATCCACATGCCTTATATTAAGGCCCCCCTTTTCAGCCCCAGAACCATTCTCCCACCTGACCCACGCATGCCCCATTTTCCCACCAGCCCCAGGTATGGCCCCCATTTTCCCATATGGCCCCTTCTCAGACCCCAGTTCCATCCCCCTTCTCCCATCTGAGAGCCCCTCCCCTCCTTCTCCCATTTGAGAACCCCCTCGCCTCCCCACCCCAGTCCCCTTCTCCTATCCAAGAACCCCAGTCTCCTCCCCACCCCACCCCACTCGTCCCCTTCTCCCATCCGAGAACCTCCTCCCCTCCCCAGTCCCCTTCAACCATCTGAGAACCCCCTCCCCACCCCTTCTCCCATCCAAGAACCCCCTCCCCACACCAGTCCCCTTCTCCCATCCGAGAACCCCCTCCCGTCCCCTCCGAGAACCCCCTCCCCATCCCAGTCCCCTTCTCCCATCCGAGAACCCCAGTCCCCTCCCCACCCCACCCCTTCTCCCATCCGAGAACCCCCTCCTCTCCCCAACCCCAGTCCCCTTCAACCATCTGAGAACCCCCTCCCCACCCCCTTCTCCCATCCGAGAACCCCCTCCCCACCCCTTCCCCCATCTGAGAACCCCCACCCCACACCCTTCTCCCATATCTGAGTCCCCCCCGACCCACCTACCAGCTCCGTTCTCCTCCCACCACCCTCACTGCCTTTAAAAAATAATTTGCAAAGCGCCGGAGTGGCAGGCAGCACCTCGCGTCTGCCCTGCTAGTAAAAATCTCCTCGACATCGTCGAGACTTCCCACACTGAGTTCCACCCGCCCTCACGGTAATAGGAAGTTATCTCAGAGGAGGGCGGGACTCAGTGTGGGAAGGCCCGACGACGTCGAGGAGATTTTTACTAGCAGGGCAGACGTGGGCGCTGCCTGCCATTCCGGCGCTTGACAAATTTTTTTTTAAGGCAGGACAGGGTGGGACCAGCAGGAGCGGAGCACCCCCCCACCCGCTGACACCCGGGGAGGACCGCCCCCACCGCCCCACCCTTGCTACGCTACTGTCACCAGCCAATCGTCGAGATAAGGGAACACATGCACTCCCAATCTGCGTAGCGATGCTGCAACTACTGCCAGACACTTTGTGAAGACCCTGGGCGCAGACGCCAGACCAAAGGGCAGCACACAATACTGGAAGTGCTGCACTCCCAGATGGAATCGAAGATACATCCTGTGAGCTGGAAGTATCGGGATGTGAGTATAAGCATCCTTTAAGTCCAGAGAGCATAGCCAATCGTTTTCTTGAATCATGAGAAGAAGGGTGCCCAGGAAAACCATCCTGAACGTTTCTCAGACCAGGAATTTGTTCAGGGCCCTTAGGTCTAGGATGGGACGTATTCCCCCTGTTTTTTTTTGCACAAGGAAATACCTGGAATAGAATCCCAGCCCTTCTTGCCCCGGTGGAATGGGCTCGACCGCATTGGCGCTGAGAAGGGCGGAGAGTTCCTCTGCAAGCACCTGCCTGTGCTGGAAGCTGAAGGACTGAGCTCCCGGTGGGCAATTTGGAGGTCTGGAGATAAAATTGAGGGAGTATCCGAGCCGGACTATTTGGAGAACCCACCGATTGGAGGTTATGAGAGGCCACCTTTGGTGAAAAATATTAACCTCCCTCCAACCGGCAGATCGTCCGGCACACACACTTTTATAGCGGCTATGCTCATCTGGAGCCAGTCAAAAGCCCGTCCCTTGCTTTTGTTGGGGAGCTGCAGGGGCCTGTTTGGGCGCACGCTGTTGACGAGAACGAGCGCGCTGGGGCTGAGCCAGAGAAGGCTGTCGGGAAGGAGGATTGTACCTACGCTTATTGTAGGCATAGGGAGCATTTCTCCTTCCCTGGAAAAATCGCCTACCTGATGAGGTAGAAGCTGAAGATGCCCAGCGGGAGAGATTGTCCATAGTGGTTTCCTGCTGGTGGAGCTGATCAACCACCTGCTCGACTTTCTCACCAAAAATATTATTCCCCCGGCAAGGGACATCCACAATCCGCTGCTGGACTCAATTGTCCAGGTCAGAGGCATGCAGCCATGAGAGTCTGTGCAGCACTATACCTTGAGCAGCAGTTCTGGATGCAACATCAAAAGAGTCATAAGCACCCCTGGACAGAAATTTACGGCACGCCTTCAGCTGCATGACCACCTACTGAAAAGGTTTGGCCTGCCCCGGAGGGAGCTTGTCCACCAAGTCCGCCAGTTGCTTCACATTGTTCCGCAAGTGAATGCTCATGTAGAGCTGGTATGACTGAATCTTGGACATGAGCATAGAGGACTAATAGGACTGATAGGAACCATGTCCTTGATGGCGGTGCCGAGAAGTCGACTCCCATGCCGGCAGCAATGAAGCTCCCTCTAGCGATGTCGACGGGGAGTCGACCTGGGTGGCAGCTGATGCCGATGCCGCGGGGACCTCACCACAGGCCTAGAGCCAGCTGGCTCTTCCATCAACAGTACCGAGGGCGCAAGCACCCCCAGCACCGGAACAGGCTGATGCAGCAACCCCTCCAGCAGACCTGGAAGAATGGCTCGGATGCGCTCGTCCAGAGTCACTGTCAAGCAAGGCTGCGGGGTCGGTGCAGGAATCAGGTCCAGAATCTGTTGAGATCGAGGAGGCGGTACCGGGCTGCCCGAAGACTGACACACCAACACCTCCTGAATGGAGGGTGAGCGTTTCTCCCGGCGTCAGCACTTCACGGGTGCCGAATCCTTCAACGCCCCGGAGCTCCCAGTACTGTGCTTAGAAGGAGACCGATGACGATGCTTCTTTGCCTTTGCTCGATTCACGTCATCGATACACCTCAGTACCAACGAGAAAGATGTGGAATCCACACGCCTCCTCGGGGTCGGGTCCGAGAGTGGTCGGTCCCATGGGGCCTGCACAGTAGGAGTCTTCGAGGCAGGTGGAGACCCACTTGATGGCTCACTGCTCCCAGCGTGTGGTCTCCGGACAGCCATTATCTGCACTCCTGAAGTCGATGCCATCTCTGGTGCTGATATCAACGACGCCGACCCTGGTACCAATGTCGACGTAGAAGCCGAAGAACCGGACGAAGCTCCAAAAAGTCGGTCCCGCTGAGCTTGTCTCGATGCCTGTGTCCGTTTTTTTAAGCTAAGACACAACTTACATGCGTCTGGGCAATGGTCGGGCCCAAGGCACTGAAGACACCACGCGTGGGGGGTCGGTATCTGAGATCGTCTGGTTGCACTGAGTACACTTCTTGAAGCCGCTGGGAGTCTTCAATGACATGGACGGAAAAATAGCGGTGGCAAGATCAAAATTCGCGATTGTGCCGACAATAAGGACACAAAAAAGAGAACCCACATACGCACGGCCTAAGAGGGCCGCAACGGAAGCGAAAGGAAACTTATAGGGACCAAACTAGAAAAATAAAGGTAAACTTTGTTTTGTTTTGTTTTTTAAACACAAAGGGAGAAAGTGGAAAAGAAAAAGTGGAGGAGTGGCCTAGTGGTTAGGGTGGTGGACTCTGGTCCTGGGGAACTGAGGAACTGAGTTCAATTCCCACTTCAGGCACAGGCAGCTCCTTGTGACTCTGGGCAAGTCACTTAACCCTCCATTGCCCCAGGTACAAATAAGTACCTGTATACAATATGTAAGCCGCATTGAGCCTGCCATGAGTGGGAAAGCGCAGGGTACAAATGTAACAAAAAAAAAACACAAAGAGGAAAAACCTCTAGCAAAACGGAAGGCTCTTTCTTTGGGCCGAACGGAGAGAGACCGACAAGCAGCCACTCTCCAACCGCGGAAAAGAAAAAACTGAGCTGGGACTCATGCATGCGAGGCAGGAAGACAGCCGCACATGCGCGGTGCACGCACCCCCTGTGTTCCAGAAGGCTCTGGCAAAGCTTTGCCTATTTTTGCTGAGAAAAATTGCCATTTCCGGGCCGCCGTGGACGCCGACCCATCAGTGAGAACAAGCAGCCTGCTTGTCCTCGAAGAATTTGTTTTTATACAATAGTTCATGGAAGACTGTATAATTTTCTTTATTTCCTATTATTACTTCTTTGTTCTGAATTTATAATTAAAAATAAAGTAAAAAAATTAAAAAGCTGTTGATAGCTTACCGTGCTCAGTTGATTTCATAACACCATTTTTAATTTATCTATATAATTTCCCTTCCTAGATTACTAATTGTAAAGGATGATAAATTATTATTTTAGGATATTATAAATATGTAGTCACCTTGGAGCTGTCCGGATCACAGTAATCCAGTAATGTGTCACAGAGGTGAAGACCCATGGATTTAAGGTCCTCTGTGTTAAAATGAGTCCCCTTTTTATTACCTGCAAAAATTTAACAATAATACTTATCATGTTTATAGTGCTACCAGATGCAAGCAGTGTTATACAGTGGTGAAAAGTAGTCAGGTACAAGTCCCTTCTCAAAAGAATCTACAATCTAAGAAAATAATTTTCAGAACATTTTAACTTAGCAAACAGAAGGTACAAATCTGTCTTTACCCTACTGTGTGTAAATGTGTGTGAATCTTTCATAGTGCAGATTATTTAACTCATGGGGGAAAGGGTTGGAGTTAGGTTGAGGAGGGAAAGCATGTATAGAGATTTTATTTGCAATCCCTCACGTATACTTTCACATATGTACTTTAAACCTGATTCTAAGCATGCAACATAGGCAACTGCCTCCATTATCAAATTTTGATAGATACCAGAGTATTGTCACCATGCCGCCATCCAGGTCTGCCCTTGCTTTCCCATGCTGCCTCCCAGCAGAAACAGAAAGCTCAGAATATGGGTCTGCTTGCCTTAGTGTTCTGACAGCCTCTGCTATGCCCTGCTTCTCACCTGGGTTTTTATGGTAATAGGAAATCCATGCAGGGTAGGAGATGGGGCACTGTAAGACCAGTCAGAGCACCACACTGAATTTTTAGTCGGAGCTGATTTGGTAAAATGGGAAAGCAAAAGCAGACCTGAAGGGGATCAAAGGAAGAACCTGGGCAGCAGCAGCCAGGGTGGGGAGAATATTTATTTATTTGGATTTTGCTCACACCTTTTCAGTAGTAGCTCAAGGTGAGTTACATTCAGGTACATTGGGTATTTCTCTGTCCTTAGAGTGCTCACAATCTAATTTTGTACCCGAGGCAATGGAGGGTTACATGACTTGCCCAAGATCACAAGAAGCAGCAGTGGGATTTGAACCGGCCACATCTTGATGACAAGACTGGTGCTCTAACCACTAGGATAGGCAAACCCTCCTGTCCCCATGTATATGGGCACTTACAAATATAAATATGGCAGGGATACAAAGTATGCGGGTGAAAAATACCTGTATTCCCCCACCTGCCCGGTTTTCAAAGAAGATTAACTTGCAGGCTATGGGTCTGTGATCTCTGCTTGTATTTTGGTAAAACACCCTATAAGTGGGTACCTAAGGCAGTAAGAGAGAAAGTGGCTTGCCCCAAATCACTAGAAGTATCAATAAGAGAAGAGGGAATTTGAACTAGCTTTTTCTTGCCCTATCCCCTAACTTCATAACCTTTGCCCCATCCCATATGCCACTCTTTCTTGCCCCCCATCCCTAACTCATTCTCCCTTGCCCCTATACTCCATCTTCTTACTCATCTTCTTATTCCGCTCATCTGCAGGAGGAAACCATTGGCAGCACTCTGCTTTAAGCTGTGTCTTCCCCTATCTAATGTTGGGCCTAAATTCTCATACTTTGAACCACATGGTTTAAAGAATGACAGTCTGGACCCTAAACCTAGACTGGGAAAGATGCAGTTTAAAGTAAAGTTTCAAGTTTATTCTGCATTTGAAATTCCTCCTGTTCAGAAAACTTTCAAGGCGGTTTATAAAGTACCAATGAGAGAGAGACACACACACACTGGGCAGCTGCTGTTCCCAGAATTCTGGCCCTTTGTCTTCCATGACAATCCCACAGGAACTGGAATTCTGTGGGAAGAGACTGATTTTGTGGAATCACAGGAGACTGGGAGCCCTTATCCCTCCTCACGGGGAGGTCTTGTATCCATTATCTTCAACCCAGAAAGTATCTAAAAGCTTTTCTGTTTTGTAAGGCAGGTTTATCTAATATTTAGTTTATGGTTTGTTAAGGCAGGATGTTTAAAGTTTAATATTACTGTGTTTTAATCATTTGTAGTTCCTGGACTGATTGGTCCAGCTCTTGTTTATTGTAATCCGTCCTTGAACTGTATAGGCGGAATACAAGAACCAGTATAACATAACATAACATAACATAACAAGTGTATGACATACACAACATGCCTGACTCCTGCCAGGCCTAAAGGGCAGAAGAAAAACTTCAGGTTTCTAAAAGGTTTTAGTAGAGGAGTAGAGAAGAGCCAGAAAATGTTATAAACCCACCAAGTTAGAGTTGAGAACTGGATCTAAAAGTCAAAGACTTTGTAACCATAACATTGTATATAACTAGTCCTATATAAACATTATATTACTTTTCTATCTAAAATTGGGTAAATAAATAACAGGTAAGAAGAGCCCTGATGAACTATTACCCAGAGTGGATCCACCAAATGTCGACTCCAGGGTGTAACTATTCTGAATTCCCATCCTCCACATCACAATTCGTCCAGTTCCTTCTTTATGTTTTTGAACCCGAAACTTGCAGCTCTGAAATGAGAACTAAAAAGAGATATGGATTTAAAAGGGTTGCCTGATAGTATAGCATTAAGGAGACACAATATAACATTTTAACAAGAACTTATGTATCCTTTCACTGTCCATTTTGTGCCACTACAGAAGAGGCAGGAAATTGTTGCAAATATGGGGAGCTGGCTGCCACCCTGGGACCAGGGGCGTAGCCAGACACCCAATTTTGGGTGGGCCTGGGCCCAAGATGGGTGGGCAGAAGAACTCCGCCTTGTCCTACAAGTAATTTGGTTCCTCTCTCTCTCTTTCTTGCCTGCATGCCATATGGTCTCTCAAACATCCCCCTCCCCCATATACCTTTTAAATAGCAGATTTTCACTGGCAACGAGCAGCAACTAATACACAGTGCTCATGTTGGCCCCACAGCCTTCCCTCTGATGCAACTTCCTGTTTCTGCATAAGCAGGAATACATCAGAGGGAAGGCTGCGGGGCCAGTGCGAACAGTATGTATCAGTCAATGCTTGTAGCAGGCAAAGATCTGCTATTTAAAAGGTATGCAGGAGGGACAGTTGGGAGTTTTCGGCTGGTGGGGCTTGGGAATCCCTGCCAGCCACATTAGAGATGTGCTGCTATTGGGTGGGCCTGAACCCAAAGTGGATGGGCCTGGGCCCACCCGGGCCCACCCTTGGCTACGCCACTGCCTGGGACAAATATTTTGGCTGTGCCCTGTGGTGGAACAATTTTGGAAAGTGGTGAATTGATACCTTGTGGAGGTTTTGAATATGAGACTCAATTCCAAGTTGTAAAAAGCCGGTCACTCAGTCCTGTCTTTTCAGCAGCTGCTATAAAGCATTCTTGGAGTTTATCTACTTCCTCCCCCTAATATACTACGCTTGGACCATCCCTAACACAAACACCAATCTACCCACAACACACACACCCTTCAGCCAATTTACACACAACCCACCAGAACAAAAGAACTGTAATCAATTAAAAGAAAAAACAAATATATATGGAAATAATCAATAGAAAGGGAAGAAAGGTCACAACAAAACCAGACATCAGGAAAACAGGCAGCTAATAAAAATTAAGACATCAATGCCCCTAACCGAACCATACCAGTTAATTCAAATGGGATACGTAAACGCCAGATCAGCAGTGAACAAAACAGAGAATATAACAGACTGGATCACTGCAGACAACCTTGACTTCCTATTCATTACTGAAACCTGGGTCCACAACCTTCAAGATCCTATAATCCTAGAATTATGCCCACCAGGATACAAAATCACACACTGGACAAGAAATGGAAAAAGTGGAGGAGGAATAGCTATAATATACAAATCTGAGTTTAACATCACAAACACAGCTGAATCCATAACGCCACAACAAGAAATCGCCTCTATAAGAATCAGTCACCCAAAATTGCAGGAACACCTTAACGCAGTCATATTTTACAGACCACCAAGCAACTGGCGAGACTGCCAAACATACTTCATGGACTTTATCTCAAACACCTGTATCTCTTCCTCTAACCTCAACATAATAGGAGATATTAACCTACACATGGAAGATCTCACCGAAACAAGCACCCAAGACTGCAAAGAGTTCTTACAACTATGGGATTTACAAGGACCAAATACGCAACCAACACACAAAAAAGGACATACATTAGACATCATAACACACAACTTTGACCACGACACAAACCTTAAATTAACATACACTAAATGGTCACCTATACTGTGGTCAGACCATTACAAAGCACATATTACCCTCCAATGGAGAATGAAAGACTCACCTAACAAACAATTACGAAAGACTTACACCACAAGAGGAAAAATCGATCCGGTTAAATTCTGGCAACAGATCTACAACGACGAATGGACAATAGAAACAGACACAATCCAATTCCTCTCAATATGGGATAACAGATGTAAATTAATACTAGATAACATTGCCCCAATCCAAACCAGAACCTCGCACAGAAAGAACTCAATACCATGGTTCAACGAAGAACTGAAAAAACTCAAAACACAAATCAGGAAACTGGCAGGTATTTTGAGTCGCAGTTGTATGATTTTCTCCTTGAAGTACTTCGCCAAGTCATCAGCTCCTGGTGTGTCTTTGCTGTTGTTGGTGACTGGAGTGGTGTCCAGAAGTTTATTCACGAGTTGGAAGAGTTTGTGTGTGTCTTTGTAATTGGGTCCAATTTCAGTTTTGTAGTATTGTCTTTTGGTTTGTCTTATGGTATATTTATATTTCCTTCGGAGTTGCTTCCAAGCGTTAAGTGTGGGCTCGTCTTTCTTTTTGTACTGGAAGTGACGTGTGCCCAGCTGAAATCGCAGATACTGCCTGTGAGCTGGCAGTATCGGGATGTGCGTGTAGGCGTCCTTCAAGTCCAGAGAGCATAGCCAATCGTTTTCCTGAATCATGGGAAGAAGGGTGCCCAGGGAAAGCATCCTGAACTTTTCCTTGACCAGATATTTGTTCAGGGCCCTTAGGTCTAGGATGGGACGCATCCCCCCTGTTTTCTTTTCCACAAGGAAGTACCTGGAATAGAATCCCAGCCCTTCTTGCCCGGATGGCACGCGCTCGACCGCATTGGCGCTGAGAAGGGCGGAGAGTTCCTCTGCAAGTACCTGCTTGTGCTGGAAGCTGTAAGATTGAGCTCCCGGTGGGCAATTTGTAGGTTTTGAGGCCAAATTGAGGGTGTATCCTTGCCGGACTATTTGAAGAACCCAACGGTCAGAGGTTACAAGAGGCCACCTTTGGTGAAAAGCTTTCAACCTCCCCCTGACCGGCAGATCGCCCGGCACTGACACGTTGATGTCGGCTATGCTCTGCTGGAGCCAGTCAAAAGCTCGCCCCCTGCTTTTGCTGGGGAGCCGTGGGGCCTTGCTGAGGCGCACGCTGCTGATGAGAGCGAGCGTGCTGGGGCTTAGCCTGGGCCGCAGGCTGTCGAGAAGGAGGATTGCACCTACGCTTATCAGAAGAGTAGGGAACAGTCTTCCTTCCCACATAAAAACGTCTACCTGAGGAGGTAGATGCTGAAGGCTGCCGGCGGGAGAACTTGTCGAAAGCGGTATCCCGCTGGTGGAGCTGCTCTACCACCTGTTCGACTTTCTCTCCAAAAATGTTGTCCGCTCGGCAAGGGGAGTCCGCAATCCGCTGATGGATCCTATTCTTCAGGTCGGAGGCACGCAGCCATGAGAGTCTGCGCATCACCACATCTTGAGCAGCGGCCCTGGATGCAACATCAAAGGTATCATATACCCCTCTGGCCAGTAATTTCCTGCACGCCTTCAGCTGCCTGACCACCTCCTGAAATGGCTTGGCTTACTCAGGAGGGAGCTTGTCCACCAAGCCCGCCAACTGCCGCACATTGTTCCGCATATGGATGCTCGTGTAGAGCTGGTAGGACTGAATCTTGGCCACGAGCATAGAAGAATAGTAGGCCTTCCTCCCAAAGGAGTCTAAGGTTCTAGAGTCTTTGCCCGGGGGCGCCGAAGCATGCTCCCTAGAACTCTTAGCCTTCTTTAGGGCCAGATCCACCACACCTTAGTCGTGAGGCAACTGAGTGCGCATCAGCTCTGGGTCCCCATGGATCCGGTACTGGGACTCGATCTTCTTGGGAATGTGGGGATTAGTTAAAGGCTTGGTCCAGTTCGCCAGCAATGTCTTTTTTAGGACATGATGCATGGGTACTGTGGACGCTTCCTTAGGTGGAGAAGGATAGTCCAAGAGCTCAAACATTTCAGCTCTGGGCTCATCCTCCACGACCACCGGGAAGGGGATGGCCGTAGACATCTCCCGGACAAAGGCCGCAAAAGACAGACTCTCGGGAGGAGAAAGCTGCCTTTCAGGGGAGAGAGTGGGATCAGAAGGAAGGCCATCAGACTCCTCGTCAGAGAAATACCTGATGTCCTCCTCCTCCTCCCACGAGGCCTCACCATCGGTATCGGACACAAGTTCATGAACCTGTGACTTAAGCCGTGCCCGACTCGACTCCACGGTGGGAGCATCGAGAGGTAGACTCCCTCGCCAGCATCGGCGAAGCTCCCTCCGCCGACGTCGTCAGGGAGCCTTCCTGGGAGGCGGCCGCAGTCGGTACCGCTTGCCATAGACCTCACCCCGGGCAAGGGGCCAGCTGGCGCCTCACTCGACGGTACCGGTGGCGCAAACACCCTTGGTACCGGAGGGGAAGGGCGCAACAGCTCTCCCAGAATCTCCGGGAGAACGGCCCAGAGACTCTCGTGCAGAGCGGCTGTGGAGAAAGACATGGAAGCCGATGCAAGCGTCGAGGTCAGAGTCTGTTCCGGGCGTGGAGGCTGTTCCGGGCTGTCCAAGGTGGAGCGCATCGACACCTCCTGAACAGAGGGTGAGCGGTCCTCCCGGTGCCGATGCCTACTGGGTGCCGACTCCCTCAGCGACCCAGAGCTCTTGGTACCGACGCGGGAAGGTGACCGGTGTCGATGCTTCTTTGATTTTTTTCAAACGAAGCATGTCACCGGAGCTTCCCGGTACCGACGAGGAGGACGTAGAATCCAGCCGTCTCTTCCTCGAGGCCAAGGCCGAAGAAGGTCGGTCTCGGGGGGGCTGTACCGCAGGAGCCCTCAGGGTAGGAGGAGACCCACCCGAAGGCTCACCGCCACCAGCAAGGGAATGGACAGCCCTCACCTGCACTCCAGTCGAAGCACCACCGTCCGACGACATCAGCAACAGCGGAGGTCCCGGTACCACCGACGCCGATGGAGCCTTCCGATGTCTCAGTACCGACGATGCAGAGGGTCGATACCTCGATACCGTCGATGCAGTCGATGCCGACGTCGATGCACTCGATGCCTCCGGTGCTGTTGTCGACAAAGAGCCCGAGAACAACACGTTCCACTGGGCCAATCTCGCTACCTGAGTCCTCTTCTGTAAAAGAGCACAAAGACTGCAGGCCTGCGGGCGGTGCCCAGCCCCCAGACACTGAAGACACGACGCGTGCCTTTCAGTGAGCGAGATTACCCGGGCGCACTGGGTGCACTTCTTGAAGCCGCAGGAAGACTTCAATGACATGGGCGGAAAAATCACGCCGACGAAATCAAAATTCGCGATGGTGACGAAGGGCACCAAAAATAAGGGAGAGAGAAAAACCCGTACCGAGGCCACAAAAAAGGCCTACCCCGAAAGCGAAAGGAAACTTATGTCGGGGAAACAAACTAGACACACGGGAAGGGACAAAGACCGAAGTCTTTTTTTTTTTTTTTTTTTTTTTGCGAAATCGCGAAGACGCGCGAGGCTCATCTTGAGGGGCGCGAAACGGCGGTAAAACACGACCGTCCCGAGCGCAGACAAAAGAAGACTGACGAACACGAGCCGGTTCGGGCAGGAAGACGGCCGCGCATGCGCGGTGCGCATGGGCGTGCGAGGACTAGCAAAGGCCTTTGCTAGTGAAGTTTCCGATTGGAGGGGCTGCCGTGGACGTCACCCATCAGTGAGAACAAGCAGCCTGCTTGTCCTCGAAGAATGGCGAAATCCAGGGGCGGGGAAACCCATATTTTCTAAACAAGATGGACATCCATCTTTCGTTTCGAAAATACCATCAGAGACGTCCAAATCCTTAAATTGGACGTCCCTAGATTTGGATGTTCCTAGACATGGACGTTTCTGACTTTTGGCGATTTTTGAAAACCAAAGATGTCCTTGTCAAAAACGGCCAAATGCAAGCCATTTGGTCGTAGGAGGAGCCAGCATTTGTAGTGCACTGGTCCCCCTGACTTGCCAGGACAGCAACCAGGCACCCTAGGGGGCACTGCAGTGGACTTCATAAATTGCTCCCAGGAACATAGCTCCCTTACCTTGTGTGCTGAGCCTCCCAACCCCCCCCCCCCCCCCCCAAAAACCCACTACCTACAACTGTACACCACTACCATAGCTCTTATGGGTGAAGGGGACACCTATATATGGGTACAGCGGGTTTGTGGTGGGTTTTGGAGAGCTTGCTGTTCTCTCCACAAATGTAACAGGTAGGGGGGGGTATGAACCTGGGTCCGCCTGTCTGACGTGCACTGCAGTACCCAGTAAAATTGCTCCAGGGATCTGCATATGCTGTCATGGACCTGAGTATGACATTTGAGGCTGGCATAGAGGCTGGCATGACATATTTTTAAAGATGTTTTTTGAGGGTGGGAGGGGGTTAGTGACCACTGGGGGAGTAAAGGGAGGTCATCCCCGATTCCCTCCAGTGGTCATCTGGTCATTTTGGGCACCTTTTTGTGCCTTAGTCGTAATAAAAACACGTCCGGGTGAAAACATTCAAGTGTTCATCAGGGACGTCCTTGTTTTTTACGATTATGGGTCAAGACGTCTAAGTGTTAGGCACGCCCAAGTCCAGCCTCCGACACACCCCCTTGAACTTTGGCCATCCTTGTGACGGAGTGCAGTTGGAGACGTCTTAAATCGGGTTTCGATTATACCGATTTGGACATCCCTGGGAGAAGGACGTCCATCTTCCGATTTATGTCAAAAGATGGACGTCCTTCTCTTTCGAAAATGAGCCTAATAGACTCTTCAATTTTCCTTTTTTCTCAAGACGACTTGAGGACACTAGTCTTGGGATTAATTTTTCACTTTTAGATTACTGATATTTTTTCATAGTAGTTGGCCTATGTTAGGTCTATGGACTGAATTATTTTATGATTTATGGTTGTGTACACAGCTTTGACATTCTATGTGGTTTGAATAGTGGTCTGCAGAAACAAAACAGAAGACAACCCACTGCAGTATCCAAGACAGTGCCTGTTTTCTAGCAAAAAAGGTGCTGGTACTGAAATGCCAGACCACCCTTCAGGGGTGGGGTGGTCACTGAGGGACCCACCCCACAATAGCCAGGCCCCCTGCAACCAGTCACAGAATCTATGAAAAGGCAGAATTGGTGTGTAGAGCCTGAACTCTTTTACTATAACTTGGGGACCATGAGTCAATTTTAGCGGACAATGAAAAAGGTGCGGGTACTCAGTACCCCCAAGTACCCCCTCAAAAAAAGCCCTGATCCAAGAAGACAGTAAAAACTGCAGAAGTGATCCAAGGAAGGGCGAGACATCAAAAGTTCACTCAAATGAAACTTTAATGGAAACTTGACCCAAACTGGCCAAGTTTTGGATAACCTTCATCAGGCTCTACAAACAATAAATATAAATGCATATAAATATAAAAGCATTTATAAAAACATCAATTGATCATCTGTCAAATAAAAGACATCAAAATAAAAATAGAAACATTACCACATTGGTTTCCAAATTTGGTAATTTGTTGGTTTGAGGCTTCTTTGTTCATATATATTTTATCCATATGTTTTAAGGTCCATATTTTATGCTGATGTGCATGTTTTCGGGAACTCAACGATTAGAAAGGGTTTTTTTTTTTTTTAGAAGACTCACACATTATTCAATTGATTGCTGTAGGTAGTTACTGCATAAATAGTTACTTATAATTTTAGAACATATACTTAAGGTAGTTAGGCTATTATGTATTAAAACTATAGAAATATTATTAAGGAAACTGTATTTATATGTGGTTTTCATATGCCAACAGGGAACTGCAGTATATATTGGCTACTTGTGTATTTACCAGAGAATATATTTGGAAACCAGTGTGGTATTGTTTCTATTTTTATTTTGGTGTCTTTTATATGACAGATGATTAATTGATGTTTTTAATATTATTATTTGTTGCATTTGTATCCCACATTTTCCCACCAATTTGCAGGCTCAATGTGGCTTACATTACATCGTAATGGCAATCGCCATTTCCAGATAGAGAATTACAGGTTGTATTACATTAAGGCAGATGAATGGTACAATAGAATACAGAGAGGTATTGCATTGAAATTCCTGAACGAGTTATAGAATAAGTTAGATAGTCAAATACAAAAGTTACTGAATGAGTTATAAAATAAGTTATATAATCAAATATAGAAAGTTCATTTCCGGCATGAGAGAGACAGTTCGATCCGGCATAATAGCTAAAGTGGTAGTGTATATTGTGTAACTTTATGAGAGGCAGCGAAGGTTATAATCTGATGTAAAGAGTTCGTTTTCATCTAATTCATGTGGCGACTAATTATCTCTTGTTTAGGTTTGGTTGTTTTGGTATGCCTTCTTGAACAGGTTGGTTTTCAGTAGTTTTCGGAAGGTTGTTA
Source organism: Microcaecilia unicolor (assembly GCF_901765095.1). Taxonomy (NCBI): domain Eukaryota; kingdom Metazoa; phylum Chordata; class Amphibia; order Gymnophiona; family Siphonopidae; genus Microcaecilia; species Microcaecilia unicolor. The sequence goes on along the minus strand of NC_044034.1, from coordinate 169,718,542 downwards.
GGTCTTGCATTGTTTTTATGGCCTTTGGTAGTGCGTTCCATATTTGCGTGCTTATATAGGAGAAGCTGGCTGCATGTGTGGATTTGTATTTAAGTCCTTTGCAGCTGGGGTAGTGAAGATTCAAGAATGTGCGGGCTGATCTTTTTGTGTTTCTAGTTGGCAGGTCTATGAGGTCTGACATATAGGCCGGGGCTTCACCATGCACGATTTTGTGGACTAGGGTGCAAACTTTGAACGCAATTCGTTCTTTTAGTGGGAGCCAGTGTCGTTTTTCTCTTAAGGGTTTGGCGCTTTCGTATTTCGTTTTTCCAAATATGAGTCTGGCTGCTGTGTTTTGGGCAGTTTGGAGTTTCTTGATGATTTGTTCTTTGCATCCGGCATAGATGGCATTACAGTAGTCTAGGTTGCTTAGCACCATTGATTGTACCAGGCTGCGAAATATATCCCTTGGGAAGAAAGGTTTTATTCTTTTGAGTTTCAACATTGAGTGGAACATTTTCTTTGCTGCATTTTTCGCATGGCTTTCGAGTGTGAGATTCCGATCAATTGTAACTCCAAGAATTTTCAGACTGTCTGAAACAGGAAGTGTGTAGTCTGGAGTGTTTATGGTGGTGGGTTTGTTCATGTTATATTGTGAGGCGAGAATGAGACATTGCGTCTTTTCAGTGTTGAGCTTTAGTTGAAATGCATCCACCCATGAATTCATTATTTGGAGGCTGTGTTTGATTTCATTTGTGATTTCAGTTAAATCGTGTTTAAACGGGATGTAGATCGTGACATCGTCTGCGTAGATGTACGGGTTAAGTCCTTGGTTGGATAGCGATTTGGCTAAAGGTGTCATCATTAGGTTGAAGAGGGTTGGTGAGAGCAGTGATCCTTGGGGTACTCCGCATTCAGGTTTCCATGGTGATGATGTTTTTGAATTTGATATCACTTGGTATGTTCTTGCGGTTAGGAAGCCATTAATCCATCTAAGTACATTTCCTCCGATCCCGAAGTAGTCTAGGATGTTTGATAGTATTTGGTGGCTGACCATGTCAAATGCACTGGACATGTCGAATTGTAGGAGGAGTACACTATTGCCAGTTGCAATTATTTGTTTGAATTTGGTTAGGAGGGTGATTAGTACTGTTTCTGTGCTGTGGTTGGATCAAAATCCTGATTGTGATTCATGTAATATTGAGAATTTGTTTAAGTAGTCAGTAAGTTGTTTGGTTACCATACTTTCCATTAGTTTGACTGTTAGAGGGATGGATGCTACTGGGCAGTAGTTGGTTGTGTCATTCGTTTTTTTCTTTAAGTCTTTGGGTATAGGGGTTAGTAGTATGTTTCCTTTGTCTATGGGGAAGAGTCCATGTTGTAGCATGTAGTTCAGATGTGATGTGAGATCTGTTATGAATCGTTTGGGGGCAAATTTTATTAGGTTGTTGGGACATATATCCAGTTTGCAGTGGGAATTGGCGCATTTGTTGATTGCTTGAGGGACAGTTTCTTCGGTTACAAGAGCAAAGTTTGTCCAAATTCGGTCTACTGGGTATTCATCGGGACTTAAGTCTAGGCAGTCTATGAATTTTTCATGATCAGTGGTATTGAGTGGTAGCGTGGATCGTAGCTTTATAATTTTCTCATTGAAGTATTCAGCAAGTTTGTCTGCTGAAGGGGTGTCTGTGCTGGTAGTGGTGACCTGTGTGGTGTCTAGTGGTGACCTGTGTGGTGTCTAGTAGTTTGTTCACGATTTGATATAGTTTATGTGCGTCTTTGTAGTCTGACCCTATTTTGGTTTTGTAGTATGTTCTTTTTGTCTGTCTCGTTGTATATTTGTATTTTCTTTGCATTTGTTTCCATGCGTTAAGTGTGTGCTCATCTTTTACTTTTCTTCATGCTTGTTCGAGTCTCCTAACTTGTGCTTTTAGTTTTTTCAGTTCTTCGTTGAACCAAGGTATTGAGATGTGTCTTCATGAGGTCCTTGTTTGCAATGGTGCAATTTTGTCTAATATGCTTCTGCATCTGTCGTCCCACTTTAGGAGATAATGTGTGGAGTCTGTTTGTGCTAACCATTCGTTTTTGTATATCTGTTGGCAGAATGCTACAGGGTCAATTTTGCCTCTCGTGGTGTATGTTATGCGTTCTTGTATAAGGTGTGTGCCTTTTTTTTCGCCACTGTAGAGATAGGCTTAATTTCTGGTGGTCTGACCATGGTATGTCTGTCCATATTGTATCTGTTAGTATAAGGTTTAAGTCTGAAGATAGTTTGTATGCGATAAGGTCAATTGTGTGCCCTTTGTCATGAGTAGCTTGCATGTTAGGCCAGCTGAGGTCCCATAGTTAGAGGAAGTCCTTGCATTCACGAGCACTGGTTGCGTTAGGGTCTTCTAGATGTAGGTTTATGTCCCCTAGTATGAGTAGGTTGGAATTAAATACACAAATATTCGATATGAAATCCATGAATTGTGGTTGGCTTTCTTGCCAGTTACCTGGTGGCCTATAGAACAGGACAACGTTTACTTGGTCAAGCAGGGTAGTACAGTGAAATCTGACTGAGGCAATTTCAAGTTTTGGTGTAATAGATTCTGCAGTTGTTGTTACGGTGAAGTGAGATCTATAGATTAGTGCTATGCCTCCTCCTCTTTTTTCTTTCCTTATCCAGTGAGTAATTTTGTAGCCTGGAGGGCAGAGTTCTAAAATTATAGGGTCCTTGTGATCGTGGATCCAGGTTTCACTGATGAATAGTAGGTCAAGATTGTCTGCCATGATCCAGTCAGTTATTGTGGTTGTTTTGTTGACTATTGATCTGGCGTTTATGTATCCCACTTGGGTTGTTTGGTAGGGGTCCATTAAGTTCGTGGTTGTATTGATTTTCTTAAGTTGTCTGTTCTCTTGTTGTGTGGGTTTATTATGACCTTTCTTTCCTTTGTAATGATTTTGTCCACGTGAGGTAGTTCTTCCATTGTTTTGGTTGTTATTATTCTGATGAGGTGTGTAGTGGCTGGGTAGATTGTATAGGTTGTGTATAATGGGTATGTTGTTGGTATTTGTGAGGGGGATGGTTAGTGTTTGGTGGATTATGGATAGTGTGTAGATTAGTAGGAGTAGTTTGGTGGTGATCATTTTGGTGCTGTCTCTTTTTGGGCTGTTGTATATTCGGATAGTAGACTATCCACTGTGTACAGGGTTAATTATTACACTCTGTGGATGAAGGTGGCACAGATATCACTAGGAGCGCACGTCTAGTGGGCCATGTGTAGGTTGTCTTTATCAGTCATTTCTTTATGGGCTTAAGAAAGAAAGAAGGAAGTTTTTACTTTAGGAGTCAACCTTTAGTTAAGCAGATTGTCAAATTAAGGCACTTGTGAGCTGGGTCACTCTATAGATACAAATTGGTTGACCTGCTAGTAAAATTGGTGTATACTGTATTGTTTACATTTGAAACACATAGATCTAGAACGTAACTATTCTAACCATTACTTATCACAGAAGTTTTACAGTTGAACAGAAGTCATAGAAGTTTTACAATTAAAACAGTCAATTATTTTCCCCTTGAGTACCGTATTAGGAGGTATTTCTCTGTTTTGTCTTTAGACACCAGGGAAACAGTTTTGTCCGAGGGGAAGAAGAAGGGGACTGGTCATGTTGGAGGGGTGACATAATGAAACTAGCCCTCTTTCATTGGGGAATTAGAAACAGTGTAATAACTACTATCTGAGGAGGACTTGATTTTGCCAAGTCAGTTTCTAGGTGGCCTATTTCAATATAGACCCATATGCTAAGCCATAAAAAGCAAAAGAATTAGTCTATGAAGCATTTTTACCCAGCAAAATTTTCTAACTTTTGCCGGTTCTCAGCTGGAACGTCCTCGGCTCACGTTCTTCACCTGCCTTGGCGGTCTTGTTGGCTTTGGTTCCTCTTCACCAGTGGGTCGGTGGATTGGTGGGTAAAGAGGTGAGCCGACGCTTTATTTCGAGGTTCCACTGCCGCTGTGTTCTTTGTCCCGTCCACGAGGTCGCGATGGTTGGCTTTCGTTGTTCGTTGCAGGCTACCGGCGGGGGGGCCAGTCTTCAATACCTGGAATGCGGCCACCCCCGTGCGGTCATAGGGTAGGTGAACTCTCTGTCGGAGGCCCGGCACGGGCGGGTCAGCGACGCGGTTCACCTCGCTCCACACCTCCAAGCAAGGGCCATGGTGCCTCGTGGTCAGATTTTTTATTTATTTATTTATTTATTTTATTGGACTGGGGTGGAGGTGAGCCTGTTTAGTCTACAATAGATTTTTGGTTAATCTCTAATTCCTCTCCCCCGCGCAGCCGACATTGCCATACATTCAAATCATGTAGCGCACCTGTGTGTTGATTGATCCTCATTGTCGTTCGCCATTGTTGGTCCATTTGTAACCAGCCTGTGCTGTTTCAGCCCCCATGGGGGGCATCAGGGATGCCCCCATGCTGACGGCGTTAGCGGTGTAGAATCGTTCAGACCAGCTTCCTGATTGCCGACCTCTCCAGGTTTGGCTCCTCTCGCATAACCTCTCCGCCCAGCAACTGTGCTTTCCTTCACTACAGTGATGCTCCCCACGCTTCTCTCCAGCCCGCCGCCTTAGTCGGGCGTCTGGCAGCTCCTGCCACACCCGGCAGTCCATCTCGGTTCTCGGGAGCGGCTCACCCGGCACGGTGATGATGCGGCCGGTACCGCGGCTGTAGGCAGGGTGGAGGTAAGGGTGGAGGCCCTGGTCGGCTCTTGGCTGCAGCTGTGGCTATCCAATCGGTGGCAGCTGTGAGTTCTGGGTCATGTGAGAGCCCTGGTCGGTTCTCGATGGTGGCCACTTTCTACAGAACGCCCGCAGAAGGTTCTGGCCTGTCTGTGCGCCCCTCTCTGCCCTCGAAGGTGAGTCCGTCGTGTGTGGGGTCAATCAGCCCCCATTTTTGGCCGTTTTACTGCCCAGGTCACTGGAGCTAGCTGCTCTCATGACCTCTAAGCAGCGGCCATCTTGGCTAGATTCCTTATGTTTATGTTTTTATATTTATATGCATTTAATTTTTTTAAAATTCTTTTTCTTTTACTGAAAAATATGAATAGCAACAGAGACAAAAATCATCATGTATTATCTACTATAATAAAATTCACCCTCAACGTTCTGAAGTCACTCAGTCACTCTCTGAAGGGTTCATGGATTCTGGTGGTGAAGCCACAACACTGACCATGTCTCTCAGCCCCGCCCTCGCATGACGGACCAATCAGAAAAAACACACTCAATGTTCTGAAACACAAAGGACCATCACAAAACCGTTCCCAGGCAATGCTAGGCAACGTAAGACGGACCTATCAGAGGAAACTACGTGGCAATAAGGGAGGAGCATTCACCAGCAGAATGGCTCATTATCTGTGCAGCACGGAGAGCACAGAACCACCGCTTGAACGAGAGAAGAATATTCCTGTTGTGGGTATGTGCAAAAATAGACCGGAAAGGGGGGGGGGGGAAGAAATTTTTTAATGCCTAATGCCGGTACTGAAGAGTGCCGGAGGGCCTATAGCACAGACTATATTTGGGTTCGCTAGACGTGGAGTCGGTGGAGCCGGAGAACAGTGTGCCCCTCACCAGCTGGAAGGATTACCTGCGACCCAGCCAGCAGCATATTTCCCTACTCCTTCCCTGCCTAGGAATCGCTGGAGACTGGCTGCAAAACTAACGAAACAACCGCACACCGACACACCACCTCCATCATTCGAAAGGCATCTACTCTTTCTACAACAGAAATGCAAACTAATAATACAAAACAAACAAAGAATACCCGGTTTCTCACGCGGCTGCAGGTAACTCCCTACCCCCTTCCTCTTCCCCTTTTGCTGAAGCGGCCAAGGACGTGCCCAACCATCCCCAGCCTCAGGCAAGCCATCTCCCACCTCGGGGATTCCCCAAGCACCCGGAAAAAGACGGCGCTGCTTCCCGCAGCACATAAATGTTCCAGCATTCCCCTGCAACAGGCCTGAAATGGACAGAACATACCGGATCACCCCCCGACGGCCCGAGACCGTGCTCCTCTCCCTTCCGCCAACTTAAAACAACCATCCACGTCCTCAGGCAAGCCGTCTCCCACCTCCAGGATACCCAGAACCCCAGCCCAATGGAAAAAGACGGCGCTGCTTCCCACAGCACATTTCACTTCCAGCGTTCCCCTACAGCAGCCCTGAAATGGCCAAAAAATACCGACAGACCAAGAACGTGCTCCTCTACCTTCCGCCCATCTAAAACAACACTGCTGCCTCAGCACAACACAAAAAAAACCCCCGGAAAAAACAATCCACCACTCAGCAAAGGCTGACCCCCCTACAACCATATTTACATTTCACCAACAGAAAGACCCCCCTCCACAAACCTCCTTGACAGACAAAACCATACACACAATACAACAAAAACACACCCTCAAAGCCACACACCAATCTATCCCACTTTGCCAGCACAGCACAGCACATCCCCCAACCCCCCACCCAAAAAACAAATAAAAAAAAGACACACATCAACAACCTGCACACACACCCCACCCTCACACACTCACACACACACACAAAAATTCTGTGACACATACACACACACAAAAAAAAGCCACATGCTAGCACCCGTTTCATTGGTTTCGGAAACGGCCCTTTTTTACTAGTTACAATCATAAGTCAACCTTTCAGCAATCAAAGTCTCAATACAAGCACAACAGTTCAATATTATTCTCTAATACAACCTCAAGCTCAGAACCTTCCCCCTTTCCAGAAAAAAAAAAGGAAAAAATAAAAGTAAACCCCCCCCCCCCCCATCTCTTATCATTGGATGCTCAAGGATGGATCTGGATTTGCGGTCCACATAACAAATTGATCCCAAGTCTTGTGATATTTCAATAGCTGTCCTGTATGCAAAGCTGTCAATTTAGACATTAGATGAATATAATCCAGCTTCTGCAAAATCAATCGTTGTCCCGGAAGGTAGGGACTCCTCCATGCCGCGGCCAAGATCAGCTTGCCAGCCACAAACATATGCGAGATAAGATGGTGGATATGTTTCTTCATTCCCCGGGGTTTAGAAACATAGAAACATGACGGCAGGTAAAGACCACATGACCCATCCAGTCTGCCCATCCTCTGTAACCCCTAATTCTTCCTGTTCCTAAACGACCCCACATGCTTACCCATGCCTTTTTAAATTCTGGAACAGTCCTCGACTCCACCACCTCCACCGGGAGGCTATTCCACGCCTCCACCACCCTTTCTGTGAAATAATACTTCCTTAGGTTACTCCTAAGCCTATTTCCTCTTAACTTTGTCGTATGCCCCCTCATTCCAGAGCTCTCCTTCATTTGAAAAAGGCTCTCTTCCTGTACATAAATGCCCTTGAGATATTTAAACGTTTCTATCATGTCTCCTCTCTCCCTCCTCTCTTCCAGCGTATACATGTTGAGGTTCATAAGCCTGTCCCTATAATTTTTGCATTCAAGACCGCTTACTAATTTTCGTAGCCGCCCTCTGGACCGACTCCATCCTGTTTATATCTTTCCGTAGGTGCAGTCTCCAGAACTGCACGCAGTACTTCAAATGAGGCCTCACCAGAGACTTATACAACGGCACTATCACCTCCTTTTTCCTGCTGGTCATGCCTCTCTTTATGCACCCAAGCATCCTTCTGGCTTTGGCCGTCACTTTTTCTACCTATTTGAAAGCTTTAAGGTCATCAGACATGATCACCCCCAAGTCCCGCTCTTCCTTCGCACACTGAAGCACCACACCCCCTATACTGTACCGTTCCCTCGGATTTTTGTGAGCCAAGTGCATGACCCTGCATTTTTTGGGATTAAACCTTAGTTGACACATATCGGTTCATTCCTCTAGCTTCGCTAGGTCCTTCCTCATGTCATTCACACGCTCCAGGGTGTCCACCCTGTTGCAGTTTAGTATCATCCACAAAGAGACAAACCTTACCAGACAGCCCTTCCGCAATATCACTCACAAAGACGTTAAAAGCAGCCGGCCCTAGGACCGATCCCTGCGGTACTCCACTGACTACTTCCTTTTCCTCAGAGCAAGCTGCATTTACCACCACCCTCTGTCTCCTACCATTCAACCAATTTTTTACCCAATCAGTTACTCTAGGTCCCGCACCGAGGGCACTCAATTTATTTATCAGTCGCCTGTGCTGAACCAGTATACCACATCAAGCGCCCCTCCCACATCCAACTGTTTGGTCACCCAGTCGAACAAGACAGTCAGATTCGTATGACACGACCTGCCACTAGTGAAGCCATGCTGCCTCGGGTCCCGCATTCCATGTAGTTCAAGAAATGTCACAATCCTCCTTTTTAGAAGCGTTTCCATTAGCTTACTCACCACCGAGGTCAGACTGACAGGTCTGTAATTCCCAACCTCTTCCTTACTTCCACTCTTGTGCAAAGGAACCATATCCGCCCTTCTCCAGTCCACCGGGACCACTCCAGTTTCTAAGGAAGCATTGAAGAGGTCCATCAGCAGAGCCGACAGAACTTCTCCAAGTTCCTTAAGCACCCTCGGGTGTATCCCATCAGGCCTCATTGATCTGTCTACTTTTAGTTTGGCAAGCTCCTCACAAACACAGTCCTCCGTAAACGGGTCTTGGTCTACCATACATCCATCCCCTTTAGCCTTTGTTTTCTGCAGCCCTACCCCCGGTCTTTCATTCGTGAACACCGAGCTAAAATAATCGTTAAGCAGTTCAGCTTTTTCCTTATCATCTTCCACATATTTCTCTCCCTCAGCTTTGAGCCTCACAATGCTATTATGGCACGTCCTCTTGTCACTTACATATCTGAAAAAGGTCTTGTCCCCCAATTTTACCGTATTAGCTATCTTTTCCTCCATTTGCTGCTTTGCTTTCCTGATAGCTTTTCCAGCTTCTCTTCGCTTATTTAGGTATTCTCTCCTGTCTTCATCTTTTTGAGTCGTCTTATAACATGCAAAGGCTAGCCTCCTTTCCCTTATCTTTTCAGCTACTACATTCGAAGAAGTGGAGAAGACATTATTTCCATTTTGTTTTCATTACACTGAAAACAAGCTTTAGGATCTTAGTCCAGAATGTCTGAGCATGGGGGCATGTCCACTATATATGGAAGATGTCTTCCTCCATCCCACACTGACGCCAGCATAAAGCTTGCATTTACATTTATTGTTTGTAGACCCTTGACAAAGGTTACCCGAAACTTGGCCAGGTTAGGTCTAATATACATTAAAGTTACATTTGAGTGAACCTTTGCTGTCTTGTCCTTCTTTGGATCACTGCTGCTGTTTGAATAGTGGTCTACCAAGTAATCAAATAAATAAACATATCTGTCCATACATTATTGTGACCAGGGCCAGCCCAAGAGTATCTGACACTCTAAACAAATATTCAGCTCTTTCCCAACCGAACCCGCCCCCCTCGACCAGTGTCTCCCCTTCCCCTCCTTCTCCTGTCCCCCTAGTCCAGAATCCCCAGGGCCAGTATTAGACATTCTGGGACCCAGGGCAGAAATTAAGATGGGGTCCCCCTAATCCCATCTCAACCCCATCCCTGCTTCCCCTCATCAGTATGATATCTCTCCCTTTCCTTTCCTTCCACCACTCCGTGAGTCAGTATCTCTCCCTCTTCCCCCCACCACTCTCCAGTCCTCCAAATTTGCCATAAGTCACCAGTAGAAGCAGCAATGAAGAAAAGCTGCCTCCAGCTGATCCCAAGATCTCCCCTCTGCTGTGTTGCACCCACAGGAAGTTGCATCAGAGGAGGTGGGATGTGGCAGAGTGAAGACCCGGGGGTTGGCTGGAGGCAGCCTTCTGCCACTGCCAGTGCCCCATAGGAAGTTTAGAGGACTGTTGTGGGGGGGGGGAGAGAAAGAAGGACTGAGGAAGAGATACCAGACCGGCAGGGGGAAGGGAGAGGGAGGGAGACAGAGAAGGGGGAGAGAGAAACTTGGCCAGAGGAAGAAGATGGGAGAGAGGCTGAACCAGGGAGGGAGGAAGAGATGCTTGAAAAAAGCTCTAATAGCACTCAGCACAGTGGCAGACTCGTTTTCAATCACTGCCAGTCCTGCAGCCTCTGACATAAACTTTGAGTCAGTGGGGATGGGACGGAGCAGCACTTGAGCAGGGGCCACTAGTGAAAGGATCACCATTACACTTAAGCAGCACTGTTCCACCCCTCCACCCCCCAAATTTTGCCACCCTAGATAAACGCTGAGTCTACCTAGTGGCGAGGCCAGCCTTGATTTGACACTTGTGCCCCTGCCCAGATTGAATAAAAAACAATATAGGAAGGGGCAGGATTGATGAGGCAACCCTTGGAGCAAAGAGAAAGAGCTGCTTCCCTTACTCAGCTTAATCACCCCTAGCATAGGTGCCTATTTTTTATAAAATAGCGCCTCCAAACCTAGATGATCTGCCACAGGCGCCCCGTATAAGAGGCTTGGGGAGGCTAAGCCTCCCCAGCCCAATTGCAACCTTCCTCTCCTCTTTTGGAGTGCTGCTTCGTGCTTCCCAATCTAATAGAAGCATGAAATATAAACTGGAGCTTCCCCTCCCCGCTACCCGCGCCCGACTCTGTGTTCCCCGATTCAGCAGCTGTCAACAGAGTGTGCGCAGGGCCGTAACAACCTCCTTGGCCATAAAGCTCTGCAAGTAGCTTCCTGGAATCCTGCCTGAACAGGATGCTGCATCATAGGGGGTGGGACCAGAACAACTGTCAGCAACGTGCAGAGCTCCATGGCTCCGCGCACAGTGTCTGTCCACCGACGGCCACTGAATCGGAGAGGCAGCGGGTCTGGAAGAAAGGCAGCTTCTTTTTCTTTCTGTGGCTGGGGGAAGAAAAAAGAGAGAGACGGTAATGCTGGAGATAAGAAAGAGAGAGGATGATGGGGAGGGAAGAGACAGAGGCACAATGCTGGATATTTGGGGGATCAGACAGAGGAGCAAGGCTGGATCTTTTGGAGGAGAAGAGGCAGATGGGCAAAGCTGGATATTGAGGGGAGAGAAGAGACAGAGGAGCAAATCTGGATATTGGGGGGGGGGGGGGAGAGAGAGAAGCAAAGCTGGATAGTGGAAAGAAAAACAGGGAATACTGCATGGTGGAAGAAGAGAGGCTGAGATGAAGAGTGGTTGAGTGAAGAAGAGAGAGGGAGGAGCAATGCTGGATAGGGGGGAGGGAGAGAGAGAGAGAAAAGAGATCTTGTGAGGTGGCAGAGAAAGGAGATACTGGGTGCCTGGGGGCAAGGGAAGAGAGAGAAGAGATGCTGCATGGCAGGGAGGAGGGAGAAAGTTGATGGAGGGAGAGAAACAGAGAGGAGATTATAGCAGGTGGGAGACACACACACACACACAAAATCTTGGATGGTGGGGTGGGAGAGAGAGAAAAAGAGGAAATTGTGGATGTTGGGGGGGAGGAGAGAAAGAGAGAAAAACAGATCCGATATGGCTGAGGGGGAGTTGATACACACACACACCCTAGGTGAGGGAAAAAGATGGAACGCAAGGAAAATGAAGCATGGATAGTCTGTGTGGTCAGAGAGGCAGAAAAATGGAAGAAAGCAGAAAAGAAAATATCAGTGTCTGGGATGGATATAGTGGAAGATGTGAAGAAGACATGCAAAGAGAGAAAAATGATAAATGGAAAGGAGATATGGAAAGAGCTAAAAGAAGACAGAAAGGCAGTAACCAGAAACTAAGACCTGCACAATTAGAAAAATTAGATGCCAAACAGCAAAGGTAAAGTTATTTTTAATGTAGAATGAAGTAGTCATGTTAGTCCACTTTAAAGGTTAACAAATAAAAATAAAACAAAAAATGTAAAATAAGAAGACAACCTTTTATTGGACTAAATATATTTTTTACTTGCTTCAGTGGTCTAAACCTCCTTCCTCAGGTTAGTAAACTCCAAAAAACTAGTCAAAAATGTATTCAATTAGTTCAATAAAAAGGTATCACCTTATTATACATTTTTGTTTCAAATATTTAGTCATTTTTTAATTTAGTGAGTGGAATGTGTCCATTTTTTAAATTTCAATCTGTTATCTTTAGATTTTGCAAGTACAGAAGAACATGCATCACAGTTTTTATTTCTCTGGTATTGCACTGTATGCAGAATCTGGTATATTGCTGTTTCAGTTTATTTATTTATTGTATTTGTACCCCACATTAACCCACCTTTTTGCAGGCTCAATGTGGCTTACAGAGTATGGAAATGAAAACGTCGTTACATGATTTAAAAAGAAAAAAAAACAGTCAAATTTTTGTCTACATATTTCTATTTTAATTTGGGGTTACCTATTCTTTACGTGGTGAGGGCCTGTTTATGTTTGTATGTGAATAAAACCAGGTATAGTGTTAGCACTGAATGTCTGAATAAGATGGATTCATACTAATCTCACTTGTTCAGATTTCCCAATAGGTGTATTGATGTTCTATTGAAATGTGTATGGTGCTGCCTTTTAATAAGTAAGCCCTTTCTGTGTGACTCGTGGAAGTTAGTGCTATTATAGACAAGTTCCTAGAGGAAAAGTCCATAGTCTGTTATTGAGATAGACATAGGGGGAAGCCACTGCTTGCCCTGGGATTGGTATCATGGAATGTTGCTGCTATTTGGGTTTCTGCCAGGTACTTGTGACTTGGATTGGCCACTACTGGAAATGGGATACTGCGCTAGATGGACCATTGGTCTGATTCAGTATGGCTATTCTTATGTTCTTATGGTACAGTCAATTTGCTTTATAGGTCCTGAGTGACATTAAGGTTTTGTATTATTTTTCAATATACTACTACTACTTATCATTTCATTATGCCCAATATTAGAATTTGGACTTGATTTAGCTCATAGCATTCTCAGTAGTAGCTCAACTTTCACTTGCTAACTTTGAATCTCACAAATTAGGGTGGTACTTTTCACATTTGGGATGGGACACCCTTGGTATCTCTGCACTCTGGAAATTGGACCTTGGCACTGGTGATTTTGTGTCATCCAAAAATTCTGGTTGCCTATTCTGTACAAATGTACTTTCCTTCCAACTATACTGTTCACCTATCAAGCTCGCAGACAGTTTGAGCAACCACTTTATACTTTGACATATGATACATATCTAATATCTAAATCTAATAAGAGGTATTACTTGTGACTATTTTACTTTTTTTTTCTGTGTTGTCAGATAATTATGGATGTAAGCACCACCCCTGACCCTGCCCCCTTTAGCCTCCCCAAACAGTTGGGCCACCGACCGCCTATGTATCCTCCATATGTCAGCACAATCTAGGATTCTGTTTCTTGCAAATATTTTGCTACAGCTCCCAGATAAGGTAGGAGGCAAACAGTTTGTCCAGAACACTACATCTTTATACCATAGTTTGCATTTTCTGAATGTTATTTAAAATTGATACTAATCACGTTACTCTGATTTGAGCACAGGCTTTCAGATATTGTTCTGTACACCAAGCATTACATATAAAAAGCTATAAATATATTGAACATTCTCCTACAGAATAAGCTACAAGAGTTAGTTAGGCCAAGACAGCATAACTCTCTTCTATACCTTATTCTGAGACAGTGAGAATCAACTCTGTCCTTCACACTACCTTATCAGAAGCATTTTTGCTCAGCATTAAAGGGAACACTCTCTCATGAAGATGCTGCATTGAGTGATTTTCATTGCTACAGCCATACATGAAGATATTGTTCTTACGACTGTGTCCATGGAAGTCACAGTAGAGGAGGACTTCATGTTTTTCAAGTAGCCTAAAAGGAAAGACATAAATGAGGAAACCAGGTAATTATTCCAAATGGGTGAATGAATGTCCATGTATAAAATATATAGTACTATTTATATATGAGATTGACATTTTAAAGCCCCAGTGCTGTTTAATATCCAACTAAATCTACTTGCACAAATTTTGTGCATATGGATTTGTTCACACAATTTAGCTGGGCAGTGCTGAGTATTATTCAGCCCAGCTAAGTTTAAAAGCCTGCAGTCAGAGTTACAGAGTACTCCAATCCAGCCCCTTTTGCACCCAGCTAAATTTGTGTAGATAGCGATTTTCACCATAGAAATCCAGTTGGGTAATGCAGTGGCATACCTAGGATAGTTGACACCCGGGGCCGGTCATTTTTTAACACCCCCCTCCAAAATCCAGTACTAGGCATACCGAGAATACAAAACACTCAGGACCTATAGAGTAATTCTACCATACCATAAGCAGTCATTTCTACAAGTCACACAAGGAAAAAGAAATCATCTTAAACACTACAGTGAGCACTAGAACATCAATTCACCTACTGTAAAATGAAACCAGACAGAATAGTACAGATTGTCGATCCTGCAGTCAATGCCAACTGAAAGTCATGTCTTTTTCACAAACACAGATACACCCTAATCCACTATAGAATATGTAATCATAAACTTTCTATTTAGACAAAAATTAAACTGAATCCCCAAGATGCCAGACTCTGCATACAATGCAACACCACAGAAACAGAAAATGTCCCCTAGTACTGTGCAAAATATAAAGACAGCAGATGTAAATTTGAAAAAAACTAACAAATACCAATCACCACTTTACAAATTAACAAATAGAAATAAAACAAATATAGAAAATAAAATACCATTTTATTGGACTAATACATTTAGCTGTCAGAGGCCAAAACCTTCTTCCTCAGGTCAATACAGTATAGTGTGTTACAGTGTCCTAACCTGACCTGAGGAGGGGGGTTTTGTTCTCTGAAAATTAGTCAAAATGTATTAAAATTAGTCCAATGAAAAGATTTACATGTTCTATTATAAACATTTATTAACACAGCTACAATACTACTTAATCCTAAAGCAAAAAAAATATATATATATATTTTATTTACAGTTTGTTGTCCCTCATCTTCTTTTCACTGTCTTCCTTCCATCCAGCATCTGTCTTCGTTCTTTCTCTGCCATCCAGTGTCTGCCCTCTCTGCTGTCCCCTCTATCCAATGTCTGCCCTCTCTCCATGCCCCTTCCATTCACTGTCTGCCCTCTCTCTCTCCCCCTTCCATTCCCTGTCTCCCCTCCCTCTCCCCCCCATGCATCCAAGGTCTGCCCTCCCTCGCCCCCCCATCCATCCAGGGTCTGCCCTCCCCTCCCCCCCATCCATCCAGGGTCTGCCCTCCCTCTCCCCCCATCCATCCATCCATCGTCTGTCCCCTCTCTCTCTCTGCCCCTTTTTTCAGCCCCCAGTTCCAGCCCTCTTATCCCACCTGCCCCTAGTTCTAGCCCCAGCCCTCACATCTCCCACTTGCTCCCCCTTTTCAGCCCCACTATCCCACCAGTCCGCAGTTTCAGCTCCAGCCCTTTTCTCTCACCAGTCCTGAGCTTCAGCCCCAGCCACTTCTCCCTGTCCCCTTTTCAGCCCCCAGTCCCCCCAGCTTCAGCCCCTGCCCCTTTTCAGCCCCCAGTTCCAGTACTAGCCCCCTTATCCCACCTACCAGGGGAGTAGCCAGACACCCAATTTTGGGTGGGCCTGGGCCCAAGATGGGTGGGCAGAAGAACACCACCCCATCCCATAGGTGATCTGGTCTCTCCTCTCGCCTGCATGCCATATGGTCTCTCAAATATCCCTCCTCTCCTGCACACCTTTTAAATTTCAGATTTTCAGTGAGGAGCAACTAATACACACTACTCATGTAGGCCCCACATCCTTCCCACTGATGCAGCTTCCTGTTTCCGCATAGGCGGGAATACGTCAGAGGGATGGCTGTGGGGCCGCTGTAAGCAGTATGTATCAGTCGCTGCTTCCTGCAGGCGAAGATCTGCTATTGATAAGGTATGCAGGAGGGACAGTTGTTGGGAGTTTTCAGCTTGGGAATCTCTGCCGGCCACATCATAGGTGTGCTGCTACTGGTGGGCCTGAGCTCAAAGTGGGTGGGCCTGGGCTCACCCAAGCCCACCCTTGGCTATGCCACTGCCACCTACCCTCCTTTTCAGCCCCCAGTTCCAGCCCCCTTCATCCACATGCCTTGCATTAGGGACCTTTTCAGCCCCAGACTCATTTTCCCACCAGCTCCAGGCATGGCTCCAATTTTCTGACAAGGCAGCATATGTATTGTGTGTATATATAATCCTGAGTGCTCCACTCTTCTCTTAGGGTCAAAACAACACATATAACTCCAACACATTAATCACAACAGATGGCAAACATTTTCAAAACTCTTTCTTCAACATAAACGAGCACATCATGATATGGATTTTAAAACATTAAAAGAACAAAGATGAAAATGTATTTTTTACAGGAGTGTTACATTGGAATACAGAATCAATAAAGTTAAACTAACATCAAATTATATTTTCCTTAATGGATCTGTATTTAACTACTTTCTGTACAAGCGTGTTTACTTGGATTGTAACTTTAAAAATCATAAATAATTTAAAAAATAAAAATAAAAAACAAACAAAAAAACTAACATCAAGCTGCATTTACTGTTTCCTTTTTTTATTTAAATTAAATTTAAAATTTTATTTTTGGTGCCCCTATATTGGTTCCTTGAGATATCCTCAACTCCATGCATTTTTCTAAGTATCCCTGAGAACGTTACAGTCCAAAAATGATCCTTGCTGAGGACTGCACCATCTGGTAGAAGACATAATACAATGCAGGCCTCAGTGAAGGAGAACAGAAGCATGGTCATATCAAAGCATCACACTATAATGTTTCCTTCGTAGATTCTCTATAGTCTGCAGTTTACTCTAGGTACCTCCTAGTTCACCAATAGAGCTGGATTAGTGGTCTCATCTAAGAGCAAGGTCATCAACATCTTGATATGCCTAGCAATCATAAGTCGCCATGTCCCCTCCCTCCATCACATACCCTAACCACAGTAGACAAAGGTGTTCATTTTCAAAACACATAGATTTACAAAGTTGCACAGAGCAGTGGGTGATGCAAGCACTGATCCAAGAGGCCTTTCAAGGCATTTTTTCTTTTGATGGCCTTACAGTCTAAATCTTACCTGTTGATCATAGCCTTGGTGTACCAAACACAAGGAAAGGAATCTTTCAGTATTGTACTATAATTCCTGTTCAAGTCCCGTCCAGCAAGTGAGCAGCGATAGTTACCCACAATCACTCCATCGGGGTTTAACATTGGCACCACTTTAAATATAAACATGTCTCTCAAGAGGCGAGCATCAGGGGAGTCACTCAAAATAAAATCCAGAAAGCCTTTCATCATCCAGGATCCTGTGGTCTCCCCAGGGTGCACCCTAGCAGTCACCACCACTGCTTTCTTAGATGGTGAAGTTTTATGGTTTTGTGATGGTGACGTGATAGTGAGCAGATAAACTGTATTGCCAGCTAAGCTCCTACATAGGGCTCGAAGTTTACAGAACTGAGACAGGATAGGGTCATTAGCCATGCTCAGGAGGTAGTGATTCAAGTCTGAATAAGTGTATGGATAACAGTGAGCAAAATAACAGGTATCATTGTCATAAAGCAACTGGAAAGTCCATGTTAGGCAATAAAAAGATCCCTCCTGGCTACTGGTATTCTTGTAGTAGCTGATATCATTGCCTTCCCTTCTCCAGCCTATATTCCTTAACTGTGCATCCTTCTGGGAGTACAGCAGTGGTTTCATCCCCATGCTATAGAGACTAGTAGATTTCATCAGGTTGATGATAGTGAAGCGGTATTGGATGTCCTTTTTTGTGTTCCTGACTTGGAAGTAGAACCACTGGGTATGTTTGGAGGTGTAAAGGTCAGTGCGTAAAGTCAGTTCATATTCATAAGGACCTCTGTATGGAGATACAAATGAGACATGAAGGTAAAGTTATTTACATTTATAGGCTGCAGAACAAACTAAGGTGGTTCACAACAATCAAAAATACAATACAAATCACTACAACAAATATAATACAGTTTGCAATAATTAAACAATAACAGTGCTGAACAAGGGAAAATCCAGCTAGGAATCATAATCACCAGTACTCCATGACACTATGCAAATTATGAGTCTCATTACCATTCACAGTAATCCAATTGCACCAGAACAGTTATTACCGCCATCCTATTATGATTTAGTACAGCCAGGAAAGACAATATTGCTTTTGCATCATAACTTGCCATAATTGGTTGAGTCTTTATAACCATTTTGTGATGAGGCAACCCATCTGAGTCATTTAAATTAAATTAAAACATATTTTTCTGCTTTTTTGCTCCACAGAAATGTACAAAGTAGATAACAATTATATTTTAAAACAGTCAAACCAACATACAAGTAATTTTACCATGACATACTATAACTGGAAAACATCACTGCTGTTATTACCAGCATTTGGCACAACCAAGAGAATCTAAGAATCATCTCACTGGCATTAATTTATTCATTCACTTACTAATTTTATACATAAAATCTAAACCAGGGGTGTGGCCTGTAAAATGTTGGACTCCCCTTTCGTGAACAGACTTTTGACAGGAGCTGCCTCTGAAAAGCGGAGATACTTACCTTTGGCAGGTATTCTCCAAGGACAGCAGGCTGATAATCCTCACAAGTGGGTCAGCAATAGCAAAAACTTTTGCTGGAGACTTCTGAGTCCGCCAAATGTCCAACTGCTCATGCGCCGAGTGCCTTCTTGCCCGCTGCGCAGCCGTGCTCCTCAGTTAAGTAAAGAGTAAAAAAGAGAGATAGAGGAGACAACTCCAAGGGGAGGTGGGAGGGTTTGTGAGGATTATCAGCCTGCTGTCCTCGGAGAATACCTGCTACAGGTAAGTATCTCCACTTTCTCTGAGGACAAGCAGGCTGAATAATCTTCACAAGTGGGGTATCCCTAGATTCCAGGCTCACACAAAACAACAACCGTTGGTCAATTGGTACATACCGTATTTTTCGGACTATAAGACGCACCGGACCATAAGACGCACCTAGGTTTTAGAGGAGGGAAATAGGAAAAAAAAATTTTCCTCTTTCCCTCCTCTAAAACCTAGGTGCTCTGCTCCGGTGCGTCTTGTCCGGGTTTCGGACCTCCGTTCCAGTACTTACATGATTCCATGTGCCCTGGTGGTCTAGTGACGTCGGGGCAGGAAAGAGCCCCCTCTTTCCTGCCCATCGCGCTGCTCTCCGTGCTTCTCAATGCTTTCTGACGGTCTCGGCGAGATTCAAAATCGCCGAGACCATCAGAAAGCATTGAGAAGCACGGAGAGCAGCGCGATGGGCAGGAAAGAGGGGGCTCTTTCCTGCCCCGACGTCACTAGACCACCAGGGCACATGGAATCATGTAAGTACTGGAACGGAGGTCCGAAAACGCTACCTTCGGACTATAAGACGCACCCCCCATTTTCCTCCCAAATTTTGGGGAAAAAAGTGCGTCTTATAGTCCGAAAAATACGGTAAGTACATAAGTAATGTCACACTGGGAAAAGACCAAAGGCCCATCTCGAGCAGTGGCGTAGCCAAGGGTGGGCCCAGGCCCATCCACTTTGGGTTCAGGCCCACCCAATAGTAGCATATCTCTAATGTGGCTGGCAGGGATTCCCAAGCTCCACCAGCCGAAAACTCCCAACTGTCCCTCCTGCATACATTTTAAATAGCAGATCTTTGCCTGCTACAAGCAGCGACTGATACATACTGTTCGCACTGGCCCTGCAGCCTTCCCTCTGATGTATTTCTGCTTATGCAGAAACAGGAAGTTGCATCAGAGGGAAGGCTGTGGGGCCAGCATGAGCACTGTGTATTAGTTGCGGCTCGTTGCCAGTGAAAATCTGCTATTTAAAAGGTATGCGGGGGAGGGGGTTGTTGAGAGACCATATGGCATGCAGGCAAGAGAGAGAGAGAGCAAATTACTTGTGGGTAAAGGCGGAGTTCTTCTGCCCACCCATCTTGGGCCCAGGCCCACCCAAAATTGGGTGTCTGGCTATGCCCCTGCCATCGAGCCCAGCATCCTGTCCCCGACAGCGGCCAATTCAGGTCAAGGGCACCTGGCATGCTTCCCAAACGCACAAACATTCTATACATGTTATTCCCGAAATTGTGGATTTTTCCCAAGTCCATTTAGTAGCGGTCTATGGACTTGTTCTTTAGGAAACTGTCCAAACCCTTTTTAAACTCTGCCTTCACCACACTCTCCGGTAACGAATTCCAGAGTTTAATTATGCGTTGGGTGAAGAAAAACTTTCTCCGATTTGTTTTAAATGTACTACACTGTAGTTTCATCGCATGCCCCCTAGTCCTACTATTTTTGGAAAGCGTAAACAAATGCTTCACATCCACCTGTTGCACTCCACTCATTATTTTATATACCTCTATCATGTCTCCCCCTCAGCCGTCTCTTCTCCAAGCTGAAAAGCCTTCTTTAGTCTTTCTTCATAAGGAAGTCGTCCCATCCCCGCTATCATCTTGGTCGCCCTTCGCTGCACCTTTTCCAATTCCACTATATCTTTCTTGAGATGCAGCGACCAGAATTGGACACAATACTTAAGGTGCAGTTGCACCATGGAACAATACAACTGCATTATAACATCCTCACACCTGTTTTCTATACCTTTCCTAATAATACCCAACATTCTATTTGCTTTCCTAGCCACAGCAGCACACTGAGCAGAAGGTTTCAGTGTATTATCAACGACGACACCCAGATCCCTTTCTTGGTCCGTAACTCCTAACGAGGGAACCTTGCATGACATAGCTATAATTCGGGTTCTTTTTTCCCCACATGCATCACCTTGCACTTGCTCACATTAAACATCATCTGCCATTTAGCCACCCAGTCTCCCAGTCTCGTAAGGTCCTTCTGTAATTTTTCACAATCCTGTCGCGAGTTAACGATTTTGAATAATTTTGTGTCATCAGCAAATTTAATTACCTCGCTAGTTACTCCCATCTCTAAATCATTTATAAATATATTAAAGAGCAGCAGTCCTAGCACTGACCCCTGAGGAACCCCATTAACTACCCTTCTCCATTGTGAATACTGCCCATTTAACCCCACTCTCTGTTTCCTATCCTTCAACCAGTTTTTAATCCACAATAGGACATTTCCTCTGTAGCCTTTCATGAGGCACCTTGTCAAACGCCTTTTGAAAATCCAGATACACAATATCAACCGGCTCCCCTTTGTCCACATGTTTGTTTACTCCTTCAAAGAATTGAAGTAAATTGGTTAGGCAAGATTTCCCCACACTAAGGCCGTGCTGACTTGGTCTCAGTAATCCATGTCCTCGGATGTGCTCTGTAATTTTGTTTTTGATAATAGCCTGTACCATTTTCCCCGGCACCGACGTCAGACTCACCGGTCTATAATTTCCCGGATCTCCCTGGAACCTTTCTTAAAAATCAGCGTTACATTGGCCACCCTCCAATCTTCCGGTACCACACTCAATTTTAAGGATAAATTGCATATCACTAACAGTAGCTCCGCAAGTTCATTTTCAGTTCTATCATTACTCTAGGATGAATACCATCCGGTCCAGGTGATTTGCTACTCTTCAGTTTGCCGAACTGCCCCAATATGTCCTCCAGGTTTACTGTGAATTCAGTAAGTTTTTTCCAACTCGTCCGCTTGAAATATCATTTCCGACACCGGTATCCTACCCAAATCTTCCTCGGTGAAGACCGAAGCAAAGAATTCATTTAATCTCTCCGCTACGTCTTTGTCTTCCTTGATCGCCCCTTTTACCCCTCGGTCATCCAGCTGCCCAACCGATTCTTTTGCCGGCTTCCTGCTTTTAATATACCGAAAAAAAATTTTACTATGTTTTTTTGCCTCTACTGCTATCTTTTTTTTGTAATTCCTCTTGGCCTTCTTTATCTGCGCCTTGCATTTGCTTTGACACTGCTTATGCTGCTTCTTGTTATTTTCAGAAGGTTCCTTCTTCCATTTTCTGAAGGCATTTCTTTTAGTCCTAATAGCTTCCTTCACCTCACTTTTTAACCACGCCGGCTACCTTTGGACTTACGTCTTTTTTTTCTAATTTGCGGAGTATGTTTGGCCTGGGCCCTCCAGGATGGTATTTTTGTATAGCATCCATGCCTGATGTACAGTTTTTACCCTCTCAATTGCCCCTCTAAGTTTTTTTTTAACCGTTCTTCTCATTTTCTCATAATCTCCTTTTTTTAAGTTAAACGCTAACGTATTTGACTTCCTATGTATAGTTACTTCAAGGTTGATATCAAAACTGATCATATTGTGATCTCTGTTATCAAGCGGCCCCAGTATCATAACGTTCCCCACCAGATCATGCGCTCCACTAAGGAATAAGTCTAGAATGTTTCCTTCTCTTGTCGGCTCCTGCACCAGCTGCTCCATAAGCTGTCCTTGATTTCATCAAGGAATTGTACCTCTCTAGCATGTCCCGATGTCACATTTACCCAGTCTATATTTGGGTAATTGAAGTCACCCATTATTATCGCATTGCCCATTTTGTTTGCGTCTTTGATTCCTTTTACATTTCTGCATCCTCCTGCTCATCCTGGCGAGGTGGACGGTAGTACACTCCTATCACCGTCCTTTTCCCTTTTCTACATGGAATTTCAACCCACAATGATTCAAAGGTGTGATTTTTGTCCTGCTGAATTTGTAATCTATCTGAGTCAAGGCTCTCCTTAATATACAATGCTACCCCTCCACCAGTCCGGTCCACCCTATCACTATGATATACTTTGTACCCCAGTATGACAGTGTCCCACTGGTTATCCTCTTCCACCAGGTCTCAGTAATGCCTATCCAATTTTTCATTTAGTGCAATATATTCCAACTCTCTCATCTTATTTCTTAGACTCCTAGCATTTGCATATAGACATTTCAGAGTATGTTTGTTGACCCCTCGTTCTGAGTGGTGAGGGTCGGAAATACTCCATCTCCACGGTTCTTCGGAGGACAATTCCAGAAGAAGAGGGAACCAAATCTGATGTGGCCAAGACGGTGCAATCAGGGTCATGATTCTGTGGTCTTCCTTGAGTTTCAGCAAAGTCTTCCCCACCAGAGGTACAGTGGGATACGCATACAGAAGGCCTGTTCCCCAATGTAGGAGAAAGGCATCTGACACTAGTCTGCCATGGGCCTGAAGCCTGGAACAGAACTGAGGGACCTTGTGAAATAGTTGAGTGGCAAAGAGATCCACTAAGGAGGTGCCCCACACTCGGAAGATCTCATGGGCCACGCCCATATTCAGTGACCACTCGTGAGGTTGCATAACCCTGCTCAGCCTTTTGGCCAGACTGTTGTTTATTGCCTGCCAGATAAGTGGCTTGGAGAAACTGCTGTGATGGTGCGCCCAAAGCCACATCTGGACAGCCTCCTGACACAGAGGGCGAGATCCCGTGCCTCCCTGCTTGTTGGTGTAGTATATCGCAACCTGATTGTCTGTTTGAATCAAGATAATTTGGTTGGACAGCCGATCTCTGAAAGCCTTGAGAGAGTTCCAGATGCCCTCTGGGTATAAAGGCCCTCTACATGAGCTCATCATCCCAGAAGAGATGCATCCGTCGTCAGCACTTTTTTGCGGCTGAGGAATTTGGAATGGACGTCCCATGATCAAACTGGATCGAATCATCCACCATGAAGAGAATGTAGAAATCGGTTGGATAGAAGGATGACATCTTCTAGATTCCCTGTGGCCTGATACCACTGAGAGGCTAGAGTCCATTGAGCAGATCTCATGTGCAGGCGTGCCATGGGTGTAACATGAACTGTGGAGGCCATGTGCCCCAAGGAGTCTCAACATCTGCCGAGCTGTGACTTGCTGTGATGCTTGAACTTTGGACACTAGGAAAAGAAGGTTGTCTGCTCACAGCCTCGGGAAGATAGGCTCAAACCGTTCTCGTGTTGAGCAATGCTCCAATGAACTCCAATTTCTGAACAGGAGTGAGATGGGATAATTTATTACAAACCCTAGTAGTTCCAGCACCTGAATAGTCTTCCACATGGACTCCCGAGCTCCATCCTCCGAGGTGCTCTTCACCAACCAATTGTCGAGATAAGGGAACACATGCACTCCCAACCTGTGTAGTGACGCTGCAACTACTGCTAGGCATTTTGCGAATACTCTGGGAGCTGATGCTAGGCCAAAGGGCAGCACGCGGTACTGGAAGTGCTGCATTCCCAGCCGAAAACGAAGATACTTCCTGTGAGCTGGAAGTATCGGGATGTGCATATAAGCATCCTTCAAGTCCAGAGAGCATAGCCAATCTTTTTCCTGAATCATGGGAAGAAGGGCGCCTAGGGAAACCATCCTGAACTTTTCTCAAACTAGGAATTTGTTCAGGGCCCTTAGGTCTAGGATGGGACGCATCTCCCCTGTATTCTTCTGTACAAGGAAGTACCTGGAATAGAATCCCAGCCCTTCTTCCCCTGGTGGAACGGGTTCGACCACATTGGGCCTTTAGAATGGCAGAGAGGTTCCTCTTCAAGTACCTGCCTCTGCAGAGAGCTGAAGGAATGAGCTCTCGGTGGGCAATTTGGAGGTTTGGATTCCAGATGTGTATCCTAACCAGACTATTTGAAGAACTCACGAACCGGAGGTTATGAGAGGCCACCTTTGGTGAAAAATATCAGCCTCCCCCCAACCAGCAAATCGTCCAGCACGGATACTTGTACTGCGGCTATGCTCACCTGGAGCCAGTCAAAAGCCCATACCTTGCTTTACTGGGGAGCAGCAGTGTAGGTTCTCAGGTTCAAGAGCCCGCGGGGCCGGGCTCTGGAGCAAACGTGAGCCCTTGGGCTGCTGACGAGGAGCGACCAGCAGCAGGCAAAACCCACCAACCAACACTGGGTAAGCACACCGGCAGGGACTGCAGGCATGCCCAGCGAACCGGAACACATGGACTGGAATCCCCCGGACTGGAGGACACAGGACTGGAACACACACCGGACCGGAACACACTGGACTGGAGCACACCAGACTGGAACACCCTGGACTGGTCCCGGAATGGAGGACACAGGACCAGAACACGGGACTGGAGCACACTGGACTGGTCCAACAGCTTCACCTGTACTTAGCTACTAAGCCCCCAAGAGTTGAGCTCCTGGGTTCGAGTAGCCGACAGGACTTACTGGATACCGGATGACATAGGACCAGGACTGGAAACAGAATTGCTCCTAACCCTAAACTGATCTACGTGCTCCCAAGCCCTAAACCAGCAGGAGTGTTCCTAACCGTAAACTGACAAAAGGGACTTCCTAAGCCCTATACTAAACAGGAGCTCCTAATCCCTGCTCAAGAAAGGGACTTCCTCAGCCCTAGACTAACAGAGCAGGGAACTAAACACAAAGCTAACACAGGTGCTACTAAGCACCAAGCTACAAGCAGAGCTTTACACTAATAAGCTAAACACCGAACTAACCAGCTACCTAAGCACTGCTCTAGCAAGCTAGATACAACTAACAAGGTGCTTCCTAAGCACTACTCTTGGCAAGCAACCAGAAGAGCTCCTAGCACTAAAAGGGAAGACAGGGGAGCCACAAGGAGGGAAGCTAACACATAAGCCAAAAGTGCTTCTAAAGCACCAAACACCAACAGCAAAGACTGCAATGCTCCTAATAGCACAAACACCAGAAGTACTTCTAACAGCAAACTCTGCAGTGTTCCTAACAACACCAAACCCAGGAGTACTTCTAATAGCAACAGAGCTTCCAAAGCCCTACACATAGCAATGCTTCCAAAACCAAGAGGGAAAAGCAGGGGAACCAAAGGGAAAAGCAGGAAGCTAAACACATAGACACCAGTGCACACTGCACTAACACTAACCTGGACCTTAGCAAAAGCAAGCAGGGACCCTAGACACAATGTCAGAAGTGCACACTGCACCACCCTACCTAAAGCAAACACAACTGTTGCAAAGGCCCTGAAGGAAACAACACCACTTCCTTATCAAGGCCCTCCCTGATGATGTCACACTCCCTAGACCTAGGCAAAGCACACTGACCCAGAGAGGCCCAACCCACACCAATGCAAAACTGTGAAACACTTGAAGCCAGTACACCCAAAGAGAGGTAGAGCAACTCAGGCAACATACCACAGGTGCAGTGTAGTGAAACAATTAGAGCCATGCTGCTGGAAGCTGCCAGCACAGAGAGACAGAGCCAGCTCAGAAAGGACAGAGAAAAGAAACAGAAGCCAGCTAAGAAGCTGACTCCCAGGAAAGAGGTAAGTTGAGAGGGGTTCAGACCCCAATCATAACAAGCAGGGAACTTGGGCGAATGCTGTTGATGTGAACGAGCGAGCTGGGACTGAGCCTGAGTAGGCTGAGTAGGCTGGCGAGCCTAGGATAGAAATAGTGAGCACTCTGAGGCCCACCAAAAAACCTCCTAGTAGAGGGGGTGGTAGAAGACGCCCGGCAGGAGAGAGAAGCCATAGCATCTGTGTGCTTCTTGATCTGGTCAAACCAGATCTTCCACCTTCTTTCCGAAAAGCTATCCCCCTGGCAAGAAATATCCGCTATCCCTCTGCTGGACTGAATGGTACAGGTCAGAAACGACGTAGCCATGAGAGTCTGTGCATTGCTATGCCTTGAGCAGAGATCTTGGATGCTATATCAAAAGTGTTGTACGTGTCCCTGGCCAAATATTTACGACATGCGTTCTGCTGTTTGACCAGCTGGCGAAAGGGTTCGGCCTGCTCCGGAGGGAGGGCATCGACCAAAGTAGACAGCTGCCAAACCAAGTTTCCGCAAGTGGATGCTCGTGAAGAGCTGGTATGATTATAAACGGCAGCGAGCATGGCAGCCTGATACATTTTCCTCCCCAAAGGAGTCCAAGGTCCTAGCTTCTCTGCCGGGGGGCGCCAAAGCACAGGTCTCTAGTACTCTTGGTTCTTTTGAGGGCAGTCCACCCACCATGGAGTTATGGGTAACTGAGACCTCATCAACCCAGATTCACTGTGGATCCGATATTGGGAATTTATCTTCTTAGGGATCATGGGGCCCAGACAGAGGAGACGTCCAGTTTCGCATAAGGACTTCCCTGAGTACCTTATGCAAAGGAGCTGTCACTGCCTCTTTAGGTGGAAAGGTTGTAGTCCAGGACCTCGAGCATCTCAGCCCTGGGCTCATTCTCCACGTCTACGGGGAATGGAATGGCCTGAGTCATTTTCCCACAAAAAAGAGAGGGCTCTCAGGAGGAGACAGTCTCCTTTCAGTTGGAGGAGAAGTTCAGAGGGAATCCCAAAGGACTCACCTGAGGAAAAGTACCTGGGATCTTCCTCTGACTCCCACGAAGCGTTCCTCCTCGGTATCGGAGAGCACTCCCTCAGTGACTTCCGCGACCAGACCCACCTCGACACCGAAGACCCCGTGGTCGCGATGACGATGTCGAGGGGCTGACTCCCGCACAGACTGCAGCGAAGCTTCCTCCAGCGACATCAATGGAGAGTCAACCTGGGTGGCTGCCGATACTGGAACCACAAGTGGCACCGAGCTCGGGGACCTCACGAGCGGTAGGTGCAAGCACCCTTGGCCGCGATGCAGATTGACGAAGCAGTCCCTCCAGAAGCTCTGGAAGCAAGGCCTGGATGCGCTCGTCAAGAGCGCCATTGGCAAAGGTGGTGGAGCAGTTGGTGGCAGAGTCACCTGGGGTTCGGGAGCAGGAAACTGGGACTGCTGAGAGACCAATGCGTTGGCACCTCCTGTATGGAGGGGGAGCAGTCCTCCCGGTGTCAACGTTTCTCGGGTGCCGATTCCCTTGGTGCGCTGGAGCTCCCAGCACCATGGGTCGAGGGAGAACGGTGTTGGTGCTTTTTAGCCTTCATTCTATTCACCTTACCGAGGCTCCTTGGTGCTGATGAGGACAATGTCGAATCCCCATGTCACCTTGGGGTTGGGTCCGACAATGTACGGTCGCGAGGGACCTGCATAGCAGGAGACCTCGAGACAGGTGGAGACCCACTCAATGCCTCACTGCTCCCAGTGTGTTGTGGCCTCTCAGTAGCCATGCCTACCTCCACTCCCGACGAAGATGCATCCCTTGATGTCGACGCCACCGACCTCGGTACTGATGTCGATGCCAACGTCGAAGGACCGGACCAAACCACAAAAAGCTTTACTCTATGGGCTTCTCAAGCCAGTTGAGTCCTTTGTCTTCATATGAAGACAAAGAGCAAAATGAGCTGGGCTATGGTCGGGCCCAAGGCACTGGATACACCATGAATGGGTATCTGTGCCTGAGATGGTCCAGTTGCACCGAGTTCAGCGTTTGAAAGCAGTGGCGTTCCTAGGGGCGCTGACACCTGGGGTGGATCGCTGATGTGCCCCGCCCCCCCCGGGTGCAGCGCGACCCCCCCCGGGTGCACGCCGCTGGGGGGGGGGGTGCTGCGCGCCTGTCGGCTCTTCGTTTCCATGCTCCCTCTGCCCCGGAACAGGAAGTAACCTGTTCCGGGGCAGAGGGAGCATGAAAACGAAGAGCTGAGAGGCGCGTGGCACCCCCCCAGCGGCGTGCACCCGGGGTGGACCGCCCCCACTGCCCCCCCCCCCCTTGGTACGCCACTGGTTTGAAGCCGCTGGAAGTCTTCGATGACATGGAAGGGAAGACAGCACTGGCTAAATCAAAAGTCACGATTGTGCCAAGAAAAGGGCACAAAAAGAGAAAAGGATCCGGCCAAGCAGCCTAAAAACGGCTGCATCAGAAAATAAAGGAAACTTGACAGGGGGAAAATAAAACTAAAGAAACTAAGGGAATCATTTTTTAAAAACAAAATGAAAAAAAACACTAAGAAAACCAAGGAAAAACTCGCAAGGCACTGCCAAAAAACGGTCAAGGCTCTTTCCCGGGCACAAGAGGAGCCACAGAAAATCACTGCTGCTCCTCGCGCGAACAAAAAGAACTGAGGAGCTTGGCGGGCCAGGAAGGTACTCTGGCACATTGGATGCACGGTGCACTCAGAAGGCTCCAGCAAAGTTTTTGCTATTTCAAATGCCGGTTCCTGGGCCGGCGCAGATCACTGACCCACTTTGAGGATATTCAAGCCTGCTTGTCCTCGGAGAATAAGTATTCTAGTAGAGCGGTGTTTCCCAAGTCGGTCCTGGAGTACCCCCTGCCACTCAGATTTTCAGAATATCTACAATAAATATGCACGAAAGCGATCTGCATATAATGGAGACAGTCCAGTGTATGCAAATCAATTTCATGCATATTCATTGCGGATATCCTGAAAATCTGACTAGCAAGGGAGTACTCCAGGACCGACTTGGGAAATTCTGTAGTAGAGCACCCAACTCCTTTACTTGTACTGCTGGGCTAGCACGTGCGCCTGGTGAAAAATTCCAAGTTTGGCACACACCAAATCCCATGGTAGAAAATAATTTTCTATTTTGTACCACGGAAGCATTCATGGCGGTAATCAGTGGTGCTCGCTGCATGGTTACCACGCAGGTAGCGCATGAGCCCTTACCACTAAGTCAATGAGTGTCATTAAGAGCTCAGGCCACAAATAGGTGTGCACTAGTTTTAATTTTGCCACACGCCCATTTCCTGGCACATAAACGCTCCTTTTTTCCAGACGCAGTAAAGAAATGGCCTAGTGCGCATCTAAATCATGTGCCCACACTACCGGCCACTTTTTAATCGCGCCTTTGTAAAAGGACCCCTGTATTATTTTAAGAAAGCAGGGCTGCAGTAGGATAAGGTAATTTTACAACAGGGCACCTAGGCAGGAAAGGAACACATTGTGCGTATTTTATAAAGGAAAAATATCAAAATCCTGTGTCAAAGCAAAACAGGCTACAAAATGTTTTTAGGACCATCAGAAGCAGTGGTGTGCTGGAGCCGGCTCGCACAGGCTCCGCAAGAGCCGCTTGTTAAATTTGACAGCTCTTGCGAGCCGGTTGTTGTTGGGGGCAAGCCGGCTCCATTGCGGGAGGTACGCATGGCAGGAGGGCGCCATCACAGGCCATGCTTACCTCCCAGCCACTCCGAAGCATATCCAGCCATGTCCTTTGCTCCACCCTCCCTCCCGCTCCCCTCCGTCTTTTTTTAATTACCTCCGTCGAAGCGCGCGCCATTTAAAAGCCCTGCTGCGTGCTGGCCGTCTCCAGGCTTCCCCTGCTTGCTACGGATGATGTTCGTGCCTTAGTCCCGCCTTCATTCTGACGTCATTTCCTTTTTTCACGAAGGCGGGGACTAAGGCACGAACATCATCCGAAGCAAGCAGGGGAAGCCTGGAGATGGCCAGCACACAGCAGGCTTAAATGGCGTGCGCTTCGACGGAGGGTAATTAAAAAAAGACGGAGGGGAGCGGGAGGAGAGGGTGGGAGCGAAGGACATCTTTGGACATGCTTCGGAGCGGCAGAGGAAAAGAAATAAATGGAAAGGAAGCCCTGGAAACCGGAGTCAAGGCAACAGATAGAGAGCAGCAGAATCAGATACTGGACCAGCATGATCAGAGAAACAAAGTCACCAGACAACAAAGGTAGAAAAAAAATAATTTTATTTTCATTATAGTGTTTGGGAATATGTCCACTTGAGAATCAGGTGCTGAACGTTAAAGTTATATTTATTTACTTATTTATGGCATTTATCCCATATAAACATGAATTAGATTGGAAACCTGGGATAATTTAATTTTTTTTCCTGGAGAGAGTAATGTGTTGGCCGCCCCCCCCCCCCCACCCTCCCCGGGGTATAGCCAGCTCTGCAATTTCTTTTGGGGGGGCGCAGAGGTGGGTGGGGAACGCAGTGGTGGATGGGGGGGGGCGCCGAGGTGGACTGGGGGGGGGGCGCCAAGGTGGACCAGGGAGAGAGCCTGTTGTTAAAAATTTACCAGCACACCACTGATCAGAAGAAAGCAAGAATACTATCAACCGATCCTGTAATTGTCTCATTTTCTACTGTCAGTGTAAAGTTTTAACCTACTACTACTACTACTTATCATTTCTAAAGTGCTACTAGACGTACGCAGCGCTGTACACTCACTTATCCTATCTAATAAAACGCACCTCCAACGTTCTGAAGTTGACTGCATGGCTGTCTGGCTGAGGCATTCGTGTGCTGCTGTACTGTAAGGCTACTGAACATCACACAGTTCCAGGAACGTCAGCCGCAGCACTGACCAACCGCACGAGGTCCCGCCCCCTGCCACCCTTGCCGCAATGCCCACGCCCCCTGAAGTCGCCGCCACCAGGCGTGCAGGCTCAGCCCTTCTCTCTCTGTTAGCTCTGGTCCCGCCCTCATTTCCTCTTTCTGCAATGAGGGCGGGACCAGAGTAGAGAGCTGCATGGGAACGGGTTTGCGGGAATCCTGCGGAACCCGCAGGATTCCCGCAGGGACGGAAGTAGTTCTGCGGGGTTCCTGCGGGACGGAAGCAGTTCTGCGGGTTCCCGCGGGGACGGAAGCAGTTCCTGTTGGGGTTCCAGTGGGGATGGAAGCAGTTATGCGGGGTTCCCGTGGAAGTGTAAGCTACACCTGCACCAGCCTCTCATCTACCGAGTACCAAGTTCTTTGAGCGCTGTCTCCTCCTCCTCCTCTCCTCCTTGCTTTAACAGCACAAATGTGGAAAGTTCCATTAAGGAGTTGGTAGAGACACAAATGATGAGGAATTCAAAAAGGCGTGGGAATGAACACAGAGGATCTCTAATTAGAAATGGAAGTTATAAAAAACCTAACCTTAAAATGGCGCATGTATGCAGATGTGTGAAGTAATGCTTAGATATCGACTCTGGCTGTGATTAACTAGGGGCCAATACCGGGCAGACTTGTATGGTCTGTGTCTAATATATGGAAGTCCTAGTTTAGGATGGGCTGGAAAGGGCTTAGACAGCAACTTCAGTGGCTGGAACATAAGGACAGTTCTGGACAGATTTTTATGATCTGTGTCCCACAAATGAGAAGACGCATAGGCTGGAGTGGGCTTCAATGACAACTCCAGCAGTTGGAACATAAGGATAGGGCCAGATAGACTTCTATGGTCTATGTTCCAAAAACACAAAAGAAAGACGATAATCAAGTATATAATATCACACTCGTTGAATTTAATCATGAATTGATAATGAGTGTGACTATTAGGCAGACTGGATGGACCATTCAGGTCTTTATTTGCTGTCACTATGTTTACAATTAATCCTCTTTGCTCCCGGGCTGATGAGCAGGACCTCAGCTCTGGACACAGGTATGAGCATCGGATGTCACCTGACCTACTGGCGTGTGCATGTGGTGACTTATCAGCATACAGTGCCAATAAATTCAGAGACAAATCTTACATGTGCACACCAGAGTGTCCAAGTTTCAGCTTCCATTCCTTCCTTGCCTACGGTGCTATGGCTCAAATCCAGAGAGAGACTGAGGGAGCTGACTTGAATTTTCTTTTATGTACCATTAAATTCTTACAGTGATGGGTGGGGATGGGTAAATTCTTGTGGGGACGGGTTGGGATGGGTTACATTTTTGCGGGGGATGGATGGGGATGGGTAAGATTCCAGTGGGGATGGGTGGGGACAGGTAGATTCCAGCAGGGACGGGCGGGGATGGGTAAGATTTCTGTCCCCCTTTGCAACTCTCTAGACCAGAGCTAACACAGAGAGAAGGACCGAGGCTGCACGTCTTTAAACGCTGCATTCCTGTGAAGATGATTTTAAAACTTGGAGCAAGTGCACCTGGAAACTGGAGGGAGGGAGGGAGGAAAGGGAGGGACAACGACCCTAGAACTGGGAGGGGGACCCTGAAACTAGGAGGGGGTGGGAGGGAGCGGGGAGGGGTGGGAGGGCCGGGCAACCCTGGAACTCGGGAGGGAGGGGGGGCGACCCTGGACTCGGAGGGAGGGATGACCCTGGAACTCGGAGGGAGGGGGTGACCTGGAACTCAGAGGGAGGAGGGGGTGACCCAGGAACTCGGAAGGAGGAAGGGAGGGGCGACCCTGCAACCCGGAGGGAGGGGGGAGACCATGCAACCAGGAGGAAGGGGGAGCGACCCTGCAATTCGAGGAAGGGGGGCGACCCTGCAAACTCGGAGGGAGGGGGGGGACGACCCTGGAACTCAAGGGAAAGGAGGGGACGACCCTTGAACTCGGAGGGAGGGGGACGACCCAGGAATCGGAAGGAAGGATGGGACGACCTGGAACTCGGGGGAGGGGGGCCCGTGGCACACACTCTCATTCCACCACACACACTCTCTCACAGACACACTCACACCCAGTCTCACTCTCTCTCTGTCACACATACACACACTTCGCACATTCACTCTCTCTCTCTCTCACACAGTCACTCTCACACACACTCTCTCAAACATACACACTCCAAGGAAAACCCTGCTGTCAGGATTGCGAGAGGTCAAAATTATTGCTGGACATATTAATATGAAACCAGCTTGACAATATTAAACCACCTTCGGACCTCTGATAAACTCTCCCCCCTCCCCTTCAGGAACCACTGAGGATGGCACCAAATGGTGGTCAGAGGCCTGATAGCCCTTTGGTTTCTCAATTACTCTTGATTAACATACCTTTTGTTCCATCTGGGAGCAAGGGCTTCAGAGCAACCAAAGCCAGACAGTGAGGCTCCCATGACTAGTAACTTCAAACAGGACAACCTGTGAAGTTGTCACCTTTTCCTGACTTCAGAAAGTATCTGGAGTTCTGAAAAGGAAGTAACTGGGAAAGAGAGAAGTTTTTGATCTCTCTCTGCTCCTGTTCCCTCTCAGTTCTTATTAGGTATAAAGCAGAGCTCATGAGGGCACTAGGGCACTCTCTGTCTTTCTCTGTGCAGCAGAGCACAGAGCTCTGCTTGGGGTCTACTGCCCCCCCCCCCCCTTTCTCTGTCCAGGGCACCTGCTCTCTGTCCGGGGGCATCTCTGCCCTCTCTCCCTGCAAGCAGAGCACACCGGGCTCTGCATGCACTACTTCTTTCTCTCTCTTCCTTAAACACACACAGATACAGCCTATACCAGTTACCTGTACTAAATGCTGTGAACCTATACATATCTGCAAATATAATATACTTTATATATCCAAACCCGTGTGGATTGTGCATTCTTTGAGAACCCACTGCTCTGCGAAGTGGACCCGGGACCAACCCTAGACAACGATAGCTGACACCTGCTAGCGCCCATT
Organism: Microcaecilia unicolor; assembly: GCF_901765095.1. Lineage (NCBI taxonomy): Eukaryota > Metazoa > Chordata > Amphibia > Gymnophiona > Siphonopidae > Microcaecilia > Microcaecilia unicolor. Next base: position 169,684,545 of record NC_044034.1, on the reverse strand, counting down.
TTCATGTGTTCAGAAACGGGCCTTTTTTTCTAGTTAAAAATATTAATCTATAAAGTATTTTACTTATGTTCATAGAAGTATGAGTCAATTCTCATCCATAAGCATATCTACATCCTACACAATACTGTTTCGAGCTCGAGTTCTCATGCTATTTTAGCACAGGTTCCATTTTATGCAATGAGACCTAGTTATTAAACAACCCAGGTTAACAGTAAAATAACAGTCTTCACAACAACCCATGCTGATAATTCCCTCTTAGATTCTAAGCCTTCTAGGGACAGAGATACACCTATCATACCTTGATGTAACTTACCTTGAGCTACTAATGAAATAGCATGAGCTAAATCCAAATAGATAAATAAATAATAAATAAATGTAACCATCTCTGAAACAATAAACTGCAAAAAGTCATTCTCACTATCCACAATGACAGTATAATTTTTCTTCCCCCTTACCCCCCAACCATGAACGGTTGTGCACCATTAACCCATGTTAAGTATAGCATCTAACCACACTGAAATCCCCCCCCCCCCCCACATGTCTCTTTGGACTCCTTGTTTGCTCATGCCCCACTCAGTAGTTCAAGGCAAGTTACATTCAGGTACAGTAGGTATTTCCTGTCCCCAGGAGGGCTTACAATGTAAATTTGTACTGATATCAATGGTGGGTTCAGGGACTTGTCCAAGATCACAAGGAGCAGCAGTGGGATTTAAACCCCAAGGCCACTGGTCTAGCCATTAACTACTCCTCAACTCTGCCCCTCTTTATCTCAACAAGTTCTTATTCCCCTTTGCGTTGCTTAGATCAGCCAATAATAATATTTTGTCCTTACAACCACCTTCTCTTATCCGTCTTAACTTGTACTTGAGATTCTGCCTTTGGTCAACCCACCATTGCTTTTTTCAAATCAGCTTTAAAAGCTCAGTTTTCAGATTGTATTTGCCTACCATCCTAACCTTTCCCATCAGTTCTCCTATTGGGACTCTCTGCCCTTCTTTTTCCCTTCCTTCTGTTCTCTCTTCACTCCTGGTGTGCCTTCCCTCCTCCAGTCCCATTTCTTCTTGTTCCATCCCCCAGTCCCTTGTCTTCTTTTCCTTCCTCTATTCTTTTCGAAGTTTTTAGTTTGTTTTTGTTTATTTTTATTTTTTTTAAACCGCATTGAAGCCTATGGGGCCCTTTTACAAAGGCATGTAGGCTCTACACACATGCAATGTGTGCCAAACGAGACTACTGCCAGGCTAAGCGTGCCCCCCCTGGCGGTAATTTAAGATTTGGCGTGCGCCCATAATGCCAGGACAAATTATTATTTTACTAGTAAAAAAGGCCTGTTTCGTAAACAAATGAAACAGGCACTAGCAAGGCTATAGAAAGAGTGAGAGTGTGTATAGTAGTGTGTCTATGTGTGTGTGACACAGAGAAAGTGTGTGGTGTGTGTCTCTGTGTGAAAGAGAGTGTGCACCAGGTAGGGTGAAAATGAAGAGACATCAGTGAAATTTTACATAGGACAGCTGAAACCATTTGAGGCGTGTTTCTGTGTCTGTGTGAGAGAGTGGTGTATATGTGTGTGGGTGCGTGTGTGTGTGAGATACAGACAGTGTAAGTGTGTGCTTGTGTGTGAAAGTGAGTGTGAAAGGGTAGGGTCAAAATGAAGAGACAGCATTATAATTGTACCATAGCACAGCACAACATTTGAGGCAGTTTTTGCCTTATCTACCCTGCCGTCCCCTCCATACCCAACGATTCGTTCCTTGTCTTCCATCCCCTCTGTGTCCCGTGTGTATGTGTGAGAGAGAAAGAGAGAGAGGTGCTAGCAGTCCCTGTGATAGTGACAGGTCAGTTGCCTCATTATAGCCAGTTAAGAGTAAGAGTGTGTGTGTATGTGCTGGTTTTTTTCCTTCCCTCATATGCCCTCCGTGTCCGTTGTTTATGTGGAGAGCAGAGATCTATATGGTCCTTTTAGCGTTGCTGTTGACGTCGCGTAGCAACTGTTGCTGCTGGTTTTCATTGTTCCGCGATGTGTCTTATGTCACGTTCCGTCGCTTAGTAATGGGTTCGCGATGCGATTGGTTGAGTGTCATTGGTCCGCCCTCGACGTCATGATGTTTTACGTGGGGGGCGGGGCCAACACTCATGGGCGAATTCCTGGTTTCACCACCATGCATTTAGAACGTTGGGACTTGTGGAGGCTTCAGAACGTTGGAGGTGCGTTTTATATAGAGAGATTTCCTACCGCATGTGATGTTTCTTATGCTAACTGGCAGTTGTCGCGTGCCGACTGGTCACTGCACATGAGTCCTTACTGCTAGATCAATGGGTGGCGTTAAGGGCTCAGGCCATAAATAGGCACGTGCTGGTTTCAATTTTACTGCAGACCCTTTTCCTGGCCCATTGAAAAAAAGCCCTTTTTCCCAGATTTAGTAAAAACTTGCCCGGCGCACCAAAAACACACGACCACACTACCGCAGGCCACTTTTTACCGCACCTTAGTAAAAGAATCCCTATTTTAGGCCGCATACGGTATATTAAGCATATGAAATAAATAGCCTATTTATATACTATTCTCTTAATTATAGCAAATTCTTATTTTCAATAAACCAACATAGTTGCTGGTCTGCAATTAGAAATTAGATTTTAGCAGTGAAGACCAGACAGTTTTAATATTGTTAGGTCAGTTAGGATCATTATTTATAACCAATAATCAGCATTTTAGAACTTCAGCAAAGCTGTTTTAACCAAGAAGCTACTCACACCCGGACAGCTTTTTGAAGGTTTCCACTCTCAAAACGTGATTCAAACTGAAGAACTGAATCTTCCTGCTTCCATAACATCACTGTAGAAGATTTAATTGGGCCACGCCTGCCTCCAATCTGGGAGCAAGTAAAATAGGATCCTTTGGTTGCTGCTAAAAGAAGTAAAATTCATGTTATTTGCTTTGCTCTTCAGCCCATGGCTGGAAAGCAGCGTACACCTAGTAGCACTATAGAAATGATTATTATTAGTAGTAGCAGTTACAGATTAGTACTCAGCATTTCCTAGAAATATCAGATCTGGTCTTGGTGAGGACAACTCATTTTACCAGGTTTCAAGGTGCCAAAATTTGTCTGGTTAAGTTCATTTCAATACTAGCTGGCTAGTACCGAAATTCAGTTCTAGCCAGCAAAGTCCCTTAAAAAAAACATCAAGCCAGAGAGCCAGCGTTTATGCCTATCTGTGGCATCCCTGTTTCTTCCCTACTGCACTTTGTTAAAAAAAAAAAAAGCTTACCAGTGGAATCCCTACTCCCTCCAAGCTACCAGAAAATGTGGGGGAAAACCTGCTGGCGATCCCTTCCCTCCCTCCCTGCTGTCTACAAAAGGGTAAACTGCTAACTGAGTATCCCCTCCATCTTGGAGCTGTGAATGAGGGCTTACAGTGCTGGATCCCAGCCCCTGTTCCAGCTGAGCTGGAAATACAAATGGACAAGAGAAAAGATGTGATCCACAATGGACATATTACCCTTTTTCACACAGCAATGAGGGAATAGGATGCCATAGAGATGGGCCTTCCCCCCCCCCTCCCCCCCCCCCCCACCCCCCCCCCGGAGTACAGTGGGGAGGGAAATGAGGAAGAACAGGGAGATCTGCAAGTTATTTACTGGGGGAGGGGGGTTCCACAAAATACAGTGGAGGAAAGGGGCAAGAATGCCACAGGAAGTGTTGTTTTAAACAAAATATGAGAGAGAGGGAACAGATATGCTGTGAAGAAGCTCTTAAAACAAGAGTCAGGGACGCAAGCCAAAGTTGAGATGGAAGTTTGAGTTGGGAAATGTCGGCTTGGGGGGATTGGGGTTCTCTGATCTTAGAAGATATAATCAAGCGTGTCTTCTTCGTCATCTGAGGGTCTGGTTATTGGGTTCCAGTATGTATACAGATGTGGAATTGGAAAGGGAGTACTTTGGCCCCTGGCAGGTGACTTCGTTACTTCACGCTACCAGAAGGAAATTGCCAGAACAACTTTGTAACAGTATTTTGCTTAGGCCGTTGTGGCAGTTGTGGAGAGCAGTGCTCCCGTTGTGGGGTCAGAGTCCGTTGAGTAGTGTGTGGCTTCCTCTGCAGGTGTTACGGGCAGCCCTCCAGAGTGGTACTAAATTGGTGCATAGTGCTGAATTGCAGGAGTGCAATTTTAGATCAGTACATAGGGCATACTTTTCCCCCACATGTACCCAGAATTGTCTCATAATGTTTTCTTGTTATATTACTATCATGTTCTAACATTATCATGTAACCCAAAAACCTTCTATAATACCAAATGTCTATTCTCTTCTTATTTCCAGTACTCATGATGTATTGTAAGCCACATTGAGCCTGCAAAGAGGTGGGAAAATGTGGGATACAAATGCAATAAATAAAATAATAATACATTTCACAAAAACAGGCCTTTTATGCGAGGATAGCTGATACGCAGGGTTGCCTTAAATGTAAAAGGGATGAGGCTACGTTATTCCATGGATTGTGCCAAAGTAGGTGGGTCAATATGTATTGGTCTGCAATATCCCAGTTTTTGCAGGAAGTGCTGGGGTGTAGGTTTATGTTAACGTTTGAGAAAGCTTTGTTTAGCTCTAAGGGGTTATGGCGGGAGGGTACGAGAAGGGAAAAGGTGTTCTTGGGGAAGGCTTGTATTCTGGGGAGGAAGTGTATATTTTTGTATTGGACTCAGGATCACCCCCCCTCCCTCTGGCATTGGAGGAATAAATTGCATGAATCACTTGGGAAGCTAGGGGGGCGTGTTTGTCACCGGGAAGGCAACGGAGGTTTTTGGAAGTGTGGGAGGCGTATCTGCATAAGAGAATGGGTAGTCAGAAAATTAAGAAGAAATGTCAGTCTATTAGGTTCGGGGGGCTATCAGAGTCCAGGCCCTTTGAAGCCAATGAGTTGCGGATTATTTAGGGAAGGGGGGTTGAGGAGGGTTAAAGGGGTTTTAGTTGGAAAAAATATTTCACGTTCAGGTTGGATCGTTTGTATATGTCTTAGAAGGTACAAATTTGTGTGGGCAAAGGGGGAGATGGGTTGGGGGGATAAGGTTAAAACAAAAAGTTCATGATGGTTTCCAATTGCATGCTTAGTGTTCTGGCTATTTAGGTAGTCAGATACTGGGTACATGAAGTGTTATGTGTATTTTGTCTGAGTGCCATCAATAAAAATTGTTGAAACATAAAACAAGAGTCAGGAAAAATTGGACCACTTCTTTTTTATAGTACAGTCTGAAGAGAGGATGACTGGAAACAGCCACCTAAATTTCTCTCCCCCTGATCTAACCCCACCTAAAGGCCTGGTCCAAATTTGAACAGTTAAATTTAGCCACTCAGTTTGGTCAACTTTCAAAGGTTTTAGCTACCTCGCTAAATATTTAGGGGCCCTTTTACTAAGTTGCATAGGTGCCTAGAGCACCCAACGTGCACCAATTTGGAACTCCCGGCATTGTACGTGTGCTGACAATTACTGCCCGGTTAACATGTGAGTTAATGGGTGGCAGTAAGGTCTCAGGCCCAAAAAGAGCATGCGCCAGTTTTCATTTTGCCACATATCAACTTATCTGGTTAGTGGCAATATTCAATTTGCTAACCATAAAGCTGAGACAGTAAAACAGTTGGTCTGAATATTGGCCAGTGCCCAAATTCCAGATCAGCGGGCAAACCCTGATTTTCAATGTTGGGGCCACACATGCCGCAGAATTGATTATCCGGGATTAGTTCAGCAAGTTGCTTTCCACTGCGGGGTGACTATTGACCCCTAAATCTTTCTGCATTTTTAATGCAAAATTTCTATTTGCTGATTTTAACAGATTGAAATGTTTTTAAAAATATGAATATGAACATAAGAGTAGCCATACTGGGTCAGACCAATGGTCCATCTAGCCCAGCATCCTGTTTCCAACAGTGGCCAAGCCAGGTCACAAGTATCTGGCAGAAACCCAAATAGTAGCAACATTCCAGAATTCCAAAGAATAGCAAAATTCCAAAATCCCAAAGAGCAGCAACATTCCATGCTACCAATCTCAGGGCAAGAAGTGGCTTCCCCATGTCTGTCTCAAAAGCAGACTATGATCTTTTATTTATTTTTATTTATGTATTTATTGCATTTGTATCCCACATTTTCCCATCTCTTTGCAGGCTCAATGGTGGAAATATATTAGAAATTAGGCATTTAGTGTAACAGAAGGATCTTAGGCAGCATGATAACAAGCAGATAATGTAAGACATGTGGAGAGGCATAATCGAACGTCACCGGCCAAATAGATCACCGGCGATCTATGTTGGCGGCGGCGCTACAGCTGGCTGGAAACCGTATTATCGAAAAAGATGGCCGGCCATCTTTTTTTTTCCGATAATACAGATTAGCCCGGCCAAATGCCTTGGAGTTCGCCGGGTTTGAGATGGCCAGGTTTGTTTTTCAGCGATAATGGAAAGTTATGTCGGCCATCTCAAACCCCGGCCAAATTCAAGGCATTTGGCCGTGGGAGGAGCCAGCATTTTTAGTGCCACTGGCCCCCCTGACATGCCAGGACACCAACCAGCCACCCTAGGGGTCACTGCGGTGGACTTCAGAAAAGCTCCCACGTGCATAGCTCCCTTACTTTGGGAGCTGAGCCCCCCAAACCCACTACCCCACTACCCACAAATGTACTTCACCCACTAAAATTGCTCCAGGGACCTGCATACAGCCTCTAGGACTTATTGCTGCTGTATAACTTTGGCAGACCAGTTCACACCTGAAGACTAATCTCTCTGAAAAAGACCTTTCTTGAAATAAGCACGTTTACTCACAGTTAACTGCAGATCAGAGGTTGTGCCCACTGGCAAAGAGTCCCCTGGTACTAAGATTAGCAGTAGGTCAGAGCTGGCACAATGGTGTACAATGCCCTCTTTCAGCACCATTCAAGGTAAGAACTACGTTCTCTAAGGTGGGTAACACAGGAAAGGGAACTAAAACTGGCTTACAAAAATGGCCACTACCGCATGGACCACAACAGGAAACAAAACAGGGCACACTCTGACCCAGTTAGCAGGGGGGAAAAGCACCATGGGAGTACAGCCCAGTACCCTACACCCACCACAATGCATTGCTAATGTGACTCTGCAGGGCACCTAACAGAAAAGGTGTCACACTCACCCGAGAGCCACATCGCAACCAGGGAAAGGCTGTCGGAGGATACAACACATTCTGCTGTCATGGAGGTGGGTACGGCATTTGAGGCTGGCATACAGGCTGGCAAAAAAGGTTTTTAGTTTTATTTTTTAGTATGGAAGGGGGTTGGTGACCACTGGGGGAGTATGTGGAGGTCATCCCCCCATTCCCTCCAGTGGTCATCTGGTCAGTTGGGGCACCTTTTTGAGGCTTGGTCGTGAAAATAAAAGGACCAAGTAAACCCAGCGAAATACTGCTTAACGCCGCTTTTTTTTTTCCATTATCGGCGAAAGCCGGCCATCTGGTAGCCACACCCATGCCCGCCCATGTCCCGCCTTCGCTAATCTACCGACATGCCCCCTTGAACTTTCGCCGGCAAAGCGACGGGAAAGCGGCGATGCTGTCTAAAATGTCACTTTCGATTATACCGATTTTGCCGCTTTTAAGAAATCGCCGGCCATCTCCCGATTTGTGTTGGAAGATAGCCGGCGAGCACTTTCGATTATAAGCTGGTTAGTGTTACAGAAGGATCTTGGGCAACATGATAATGATGAAACATAATGGTAGTATAACAAGCAGATATTGTAAGACAGTTCTGAATATGTGTGGAGGAGTTGTGTATATTCACATTGGTTGATCTTTGTGGTAAGCCTTGTTAAACAGATGGGTCTTCAGTAGTTTGCGGAAGTTCGTTAATTTGTAGATCGTTTTTAATTTGCGCGGCAATGCATTCCATAACTGTGTGCTCAAGTAGGTAAAGTTTGACGCGTGCATTAGTTTGTATTTCAGACCTTTGCAGTTAGGGAAGTGTAGATTAAGGAACGTGCGGGATGATCTTTTGGCATTCCTGGGTGGTAAGTCTATCAGGTCTGACATGTAGGCTGGTGCATCCCCGTGAATGATTTTGTGAACTAGGGAGCACACTTTGAACGTGATGCGTTCTTTGAGTGGGAGCCAGTGTAGTTTTTCTCGTAGGGGTTTAGCACTTTCATATTTTGTTTTACCGAATATGAGTCTAGCTGCAGTGTTCTGGGCTGGTTGAAGTTTTTTGATTATTTGCTCTTTGCAGCCAGCGTAGAGTGAGTTACAATAGTCTAGATGACTGAGCACCATTGGGTTGTACCAGGTTACGGAAAACAGTCCTTGGGGAAGAAAGGTCTTACTCTTTTTAATTTCCACATTGAGTGGAACATCTTCTTGGTTGTGTTTTTTCGCGTGGCTCTCAAGTGTTAGGTGTCGATCAATGGTAACTCCAAGGATTTTTAGGGTGTCCGAGATTGGAAGGTTCAGATTTGGTGTGTTAATGGCTGTGAATTTGTTCTTATTATGTTGAGAGGTGTGTATTAGGCATTGAGTTTTTTCTGCATTAAGTTTCAGCCGAAATGCATCCGCCCATGAGTGCATGATCTGGAGACTTTGGTTGATGTCCTTGGAAATTTCCTTTAGAGCTTGTTTGAATGGGATGTAGATTGTTATGTCGTCTGCGTATATGTATGGGTTGAGGTTTTGGTTTGATAATAGTTTGGCTAAGGGTATCATCATTAAGTTGAATAGGGTCGGCGAGAGGGGAGATCCCTGTGGGACTCCGCATTCAGGTATCCATGTGGCTGAAGTAGTCGAGTTAGATGGTATGATCGTGTGGTTAGGAATCCCTTAAACCAGTTGATAACGTTACCTCCAATTCCGAAGTACTCAAGGATATATAGTAGTATTCCATGATCAACCACGTCGAAAGCGCTTGACATGTCAAATTGTAGAAGAAGTATGTTCTTTCCATTTGCAATCATTTGTTTGAATTTGGTCATGAGAGTAACTAGTACTGTTTCAGTACTGTGGTTAGACCAAAATCCTGATTGGGAGTCATGGAGTATTGAGAATTTATTTAAATAGTTTGTGAGTTGTTTGGTCACCATCCCTTCTGTTAGTTTGGTTATTAAGGGAATGGATGCTACTGGTCTGTAGTTGGTTAGTTCACTTGCACTTTTCTTTGCGTCTTTGGGAATGGGGGTGAGTAGAATGTTTCCTTTCTCCTTCAGGAAGAGTCCATTTTGTAACATATAATTCAAGTGTTTCGTTATGTCTGTTATAAATTGTTGTGGAGCAGATGTCATCAGGTTGTTTGGACATATGTCCATAGGCGCCCGGTATAAGAGGCTTGGACAGGCTAAGCCTCCCCTGTTGTGCTCTGAGGGGTTTAAATTGTTGATTTACCTCCATCCTCACAGCAGGAGCTGCAGTGAAAACCTCTAGCCTTGTCCAGTTGTAGAAATTGGTTTATGGTTTGTTTACCTTACTGCTGGGAGAGCGGGGGGGGGGGGGGGGTGTTGGCTGGAGGTGTCCTGGGTTGCCAGGGAGATATTTAACGGGATGACTTCCTGACCTGCACTGAGGAAAATAGCAGCAGAATCATACTGGGCCAGCATGATCAGAAAACTCACCAGACAAAAAGGTAGAAAAGGTCATTTTATTTTCATTATAGTGTTTGGATATGTCCACTTTGAGATCAGGTGCTCAACATTAAAGTTTATATTATTTACTTATTTATGGCATTTTATCTCACATTAAACATGAATTAGGGTGGTTTGTGGTGTACATGAGAATTGTGATGATATGATCCCTTGTTTCATATTGTTGACCGGTCTGCATTTTCCGTATAGGTGGTATAGTGGTGTATTAGGTTCTGCCAGTGTAATATTTATGGTACAGTAAGGTTCTGAGTGTGTTTTTGCACAAAGTTATGCATAGTGTTTTGCAGTTGAGCGATTATGCTTAGAATATGCTTTGAGCAACCACTTTATTCTTTGACATATGATACATATCTAATATCTAAATTTAATAAAAGGTATTAATTGTGATTATTTATTTTTATTTATTTATTTTTTCTCTGTGTTGTCAGACAATTATGTATATAAGCTCCGCCACTGGCTCCACCCCCTAACCCTGCCCCCTTTAGCCTTCCCAAACAGTTGGGCCACCGACCGCCTATGCATATGTCTAGTTTACAATGAGATTTGGCAAATCTTTTGAGCGTTTTGGAGATGATATCCTCTGATAGTGACTCGAAGTTGGTCCAGGTTCTGTCTACTGGGTAAATGCCAGGGTTTGGGTCTAGACAGTAAAGGAGTTCAGCACAATCGATGGTACTGATAGGTATCTTAAGCCGCAGTTGTACGATTTTCTCGTTGAAGAATCTCGCGAGATTGTCTGCTTCTGGTGCGTCTTTGCTGTTGGTTGTGACTGGTGTGGTATCTAGTAGTTTATTCACGAGCTGGAAGAGTTTATGTGTGTCCTTGTAGTTTGGTCCTATTACAGTTTTGTAGTACAATCTTTTAGTTTGTCTTATGGTATATTTGTATTTTCTTTGGAGTTGTTTCCAGGCGTTAAGTGTGGAATCGTCTTTCTTTTTATTCCATGCACGTTCTAACCTTCTAACATGTGTTTTAATTTTTTTTCCTCCAGGAACTTGTCCAAACCTTTTTTAAACCCAGATATGCTAACCGCTGTTACCATATCCTCCGGTAAAGAGTTCCAGAGCTTAACTATTTGTTGAGTGAAAAAATATTTCCTCCTATTTGTTTTAGGAAATATGCAAAAATGTGAACAACCTTCTAACTGATTCAATACTATAAGATCAAAATAGTTGATGGACTCTTAGGCCTTTAATGAGTCAGATGAAGACTATTCCTCAGTTTTAATACTTTGACCCTTCTGAACCCTCAGGTTTTGATTTACTACTACTACTATTTAACATTTCTAAAGCGCTACTAGGGTTACACAGAGCTGTACAATTAACATAGAAGGACAGTCCCTGCTCAAAGAGCTTACAATCTAAAGGACAAATGTACAGTCAGACAAGTAGGGGTCGTCAAACTGGGGCAGTCTAGATTTCCTGAAAGGTATAAAGGTTAGGTGCCGAAAGCAACATTGAAGAGGTGGGCTTTGAGTAAGGATTTGAAGATGGGTAGGGAGGGGGCTTGGCGTAAGGGCTCAGGAAGTTTATTCCAAGCATAGGGTGAGGCGAGACAGAATGGGCAAAGCCTGGAATTGGCGGTGGTGGAGAAGGGTACTGAGAGGAGGGATTTGTCCTGTGAGCGGAGGTTTCGGCCAGGAACGTAAGGGGAGATGAGGGTAGAGAGGTAATGAGGGGCTGCAGACTGAGTGCATTTGTAGGTAAGAAGGAGAAGCTTGAACTGTATGCGGTATCTGATCGGAAGCCAGTAAAGTGACCTGAGGATTTGATAGAGTATATCGGTTCAGGCGGAATATAAGACATGCAGCAGAGTTCTGAACGGATTGAAGGGGAGATAGATGGTTGAGTGGGAGGCCAGTGAGGAGTAGGTTGCAGTAATCAAGGCAAGAGGTAATGAGAGCGTGGATGAGAGTTCGGGTGGTGTGCTCAGAGAGGAAAGGGCGAATTTTGCTGATGTTAAAGAGGAAGAAGCAACAGGTCTTGGCTGTCTGCTGGATATGCGCAGAGAAGGAGAGGGAGGAGTCGAAGATGACTCCGAGGTTGCGAGCGGATGAGACGGGGAGGATGAGGGTGTTATCTACTGAGATCGAGAGCGGAGGAAGAGGAGAAGAGGGTTTTGGTGGAAAGACGATAAGCTCAGTCTTGGCCATGTTCAGTTTCAGGTGGCAGTTGGACATCCATGCAGCAATGTCGGATAAGCAGGCCGAAACCTGATTTGATTTATTGACTTAATATACTGGTTAAACCAGTTTATAATAAAAATACAAAGAAACACCATAGAAAACAATCATCATAATAATTAAATGTATACAGCTTACAGCTATGTATAACACGTCATAATTAAGCTCAATACCATCACATAAATACCAAAATAAAATTCAGCCAACAGCTTATCCATAACTATTTGTCTCTCTAAGCAGCTGTAAAAACATTTGAAAATGAAGATAATTCACTCATACAAAGCAGAGAATGGCTATAAAAAAATCTCTGAAAGCTTTCAGCTAGTAATTTTAATTGATAAGATATATTTTAAATTTTTATTTATAGTTTGCAAATGAGAAAATCCACATACATCAACCTTATAACACATACAAATGGTCACAGAGCACATTGTTAGACATATCAGAACAATTTGTGGCCATAAAATAGCCTAAACAATGACCTAGTAAAATCCCTCAACCCCTCAACCCCTCCCTCCCCCCTCCTTCCTACCACTAATGCCAGCCCCCTCCCCATTCCAACAAACTAGTAGTACACAGAAGAGATTACTTCAAATGACTCTATATCTTCAAGAGGGTGCTGTTAACTATATGACTGGCAAGTTCAAATCAATACAGGTATTACAGCTGTGCCAGATTCACTGAAATGATAAAAGATTATTTCTTTTGGTTGCTGTGAGTTTAGACATTAAATGTAGGTGACTCAACTTACGAAAGAGCATAGTGCGGTCAGGTAAAGTGGATGCTTTCCAAGCTGAGGCTAGAAGCAAATGCCCCACTGTGACAATCTGGTGGGTGAGTTGCCTCTTGTCTCATCTAATATAATAATTCGCACCTCCAACGTTCTGAAGCTGACTCCATGGTAGCATGGCAGTGAAGCCGTGTAGTGTTCGTAGGGTTCGTAATCGCACTCCCGATCACTGCCCCGCCCTCGAGGGAACTCTGTATAGTTGCCAGGGAAAGAAACGCGACGTCAGAAGGAGAAGGGACCAACCACAGGCCTCGCACTCGCTCTCGGTGCCCCGCCCTCAGAGGGAAGGGAAGGCTGCATATAATATTCACCCACCGGAAGTTCGTTCCCTCTCTCCGAGTTCCAGGGTCGTCGTCGTCTGTCCCCCCTCCCTCCCAGTTCCAGCGTCCCCTCTCCCTCCCTCCCAATTCCAGGGTCCCCCTTCCCTCCCAGTTCCAGGGTCGTCGTCCCTCCCTTCCAGTTCCAGGCCCCCTCCCTCCGAATTTCAAAAGTCATCCTGACTTACCTCGCACGGTAAAAAGCGTACAGGCTCGGCACTTACTTCAGTTTTCAGCTCTGGTCCCACCCTTGCGGAAACAGGAAATGAGGGCGGGACCAGAGCTGAGAGACAGAGAAGGGAGAACTGAAGTGCCGAGACTGCACGCTTTTTACTGCTTCTGCCAGCCGCCATAATCCCTACGAGTAAGTCAGGATGACTTTTAAAATTCAGAGGGAGGGGGCCTGGAACTGGGAGGGAGGGAGGGAGGGATGACGACCATGGACCTCAGAGGGAGGAACAACGACTCTGGAACTGAGAGGAAGGGGGGACACTGGAACTGGGAAGAAGGGAGGGGGGACCCTGGAACTGGGAGGGAGTCATGTCCACCAGATATGTAAGAAGATTCCCTGTGTTCCACACCCCCTCCAGCAAAAGTCACTACCCTGTCCATATATAGACCTAAAACGACTAAGTGTGTAATGCCATTGATATAACATTTTGTAGCCATTTTCTACCATATAAGATGCTATAGATACGCGCAATAAAGAATGCAGATGTTTCTCCCACACCTCCGTGTCAAAAGCATAGCCCTATATATTTTCCCAAGACATTTTATAGGTAATTGGAACTGGTATTTGAAGCATCAAAACTCAATAGAACCTGGTAATACTCCCTCTACCACTGCCACCCTGAACTGCCCGCTCTAAAAGGGACTCCTTTGATATTAATTCCGACCAGGCTCTGCAACGAATAAAGTCCAAAATCTGCCTATAGTAGAAAAAGGTCCGCTGTTGGAGACCATACTCTTCTTTCAATTCATCAAAGGAGACTAACCTTCCATCTTCAATCAATTGTCCCAAAGTAAACAGGCCCTTCCCCTGCCAGCTAAAATACCTTTTATCCTGCTGACCCTGCATAAAGCCATCTGCATGTGAGGTAGAAGTAGCTAGAAAATATCTTCTACCTTTCATAAGTTTTGTTCGGACTGTAAGCCACAAAGCCATGGTCAGGCCCATGATAGGATTCCCTGACCGTTTCAGACTTTCTATGTTGTCCAATGACATCCAGGGGATCACCACCAGGGGAGTTCCATTGAGCAAGCCCTGCTCCATCTCAGTGGCGTAGCCAGACCTGAGATTTTGGGTGGGCCCAGAGCTAATATGGGTGGGCACGCACTGTCTATATAAGTATGAGTAGTGTCTCTTGGGATCCTACAAAATAATGCCTTAGAATTCACTTGATGATGGATTTCTAAGTAGTCTGCCCAACAGCTGCCCTGCATCAGTATAACCACATACATACTTAATGGAAAAATTGATAGTTTTAAATACAATTACATTATTCCACAATCTCTCTACTGCAAAATGCTATACACAAACTTGTGCAAAAACACACTCATATCCTTACTAAACCATAACAGCACTAATTCCAAGGACAGGATGAGCTACAACCTTAAGCTTGAAAAGGCAGAACTGTAATTACACTAGGCTCTAAAACACCAATACACTACCTCGTGAAAAAAAAAAAAAGCAAAACAAAAAGTGCTGCAAGTACTACACGCTAGCACTGCCCTAGGGCGGCACTGGCAGTGAAATGTCTACCCCCCCCCCCCATCCAGAAGCCCACCAGACCACAGCCATCATTTTGATTACAAAAGAGTAATCAAAATGCTGGCAGGTCATGGGGGTGGGCTTCTGGGTGGGGGTGGGCTCTTCACTGCAGGGCAAAAAAAAAGGTATATTTTAATAATTAAATATATACATTTTTTGCCCTAGGCAGTGAAGTGCTTACCCCACCCAGAAATTTCACAACAATACATTTTAATAGTGCCCAGGCCCCAGCTAGCTTAATTTTTAAAAAATTACAAAAAAAAAAAAAAGCATTTACAATGTATTACCTGCTGCTGGGCTGGGCTGGGCTGACAGCTGCTGCTGCCAACTCGATTCTGGAACTGACTGGATGATCTCGATTCTAGATTCCAACTAGAACCTTCTTCTTTCCAAATTCCCACGTTTTTCAGGGCAGCCACAGGGCCAGGCTGAGGCTCACACTAATCGTCAACCCCCCCTGTGTGCCTTGCATGCAGCCGTCCACGTGCAGCTAATGCCCGAGCGAACCGACGGAGCCGAGGAGCGAGTCGAGAGCGAGGCTGATGAGCATGCCTGCCGCTGTGCACAGCCACGTCCGGCGCGTAGGATGGATACTTGGAACAGCTATGAGTCGACGTGCCTGGAGTGGAGAAATCAGCTGAGCCTGCTGGGCGGGTGCCGGCTGCGACGCGACGTGGTAGCAGTAGTAGCTTACGGCAGGGCCAGGCTGCTGCTTCGCAGAGTATGTATTGTGCGCTTGCTTGGGTGGCGTAGTGGGCGGGCCAATCGGGCTGGAAGCAGAAAGGAACCTCGGACCTCCTGGAAAGATCAGCTGAGCCTGAGCCAGAGCGCGAGTGGGTGCCCCGTCTCTGCTGCACGCTAGGCTGCTGCTTCAGTGTGCGTGCGCTTGGGTGGGCGGGCCTGGGCCGAAATTGGATGGGCCTGGGCTCACCCAGGCCCACCCGTAGCTACGCCCCTGCTCCATCTGAACCTAGCATTTTTGTGCAACATGCACCCAAAATGTAAGGGACTTATGCTGTGTTGCTTGGTAATGTAGCTGAATACCTTCTTGAGTAGCTGTCTAAAGAAGGCCTCAGACAGAGAGATTGGAAATGCCGTAAAAACATAGCAATTTAGGGAGAATCACCATTTTGATAGCTTGAATTTGACCTATCCAGGAGATACTGAGATGCTGCCAATGATCTAGCTCCTCCCAAAGTGTTTTCAATAGAGTGGGGTAGTTGGCTTGATAGAGGGTTGCAGTTAAATTTATCCTCAAATACCGGATGTGTTCTGAGGCCCATTTAAAGGGAAATAAGTTCTTAATTTCCAGTTGATCTGACAAAGGTAGAGAGATATTCAACAGTTTGGATTTAGAGTGGTTGATAGAAGAGCCAGAGATTTCCCCAAACTCCCACAGCAATAACATTATCTCATGCATGGAGGTTCGGGGATCTGTGAGAGTGAAAAGCACATCATCTGCAAAATGCAGAATTTTTTGTTGTACCCCACCATATGTGATGCTGTGAATCATTTTGTGTAGGCAAACCTTTTGTGCCAAGGTGAACAGAAGTGGCAATAGCGCACAATCCTGTTGCATCCCTCTCTCCAAGCTGAAAGCTTCGATATAAGCCCCATTAATGCATAGGCAAGCGAGGGGTCTCTATAAATAGTCTGAATCCACTGCAAGAATCTACCCAATATACCCACTTTTTCCAGAGTAGCAAACATATAGGACCAGTATACCCTGTCGAATGCCTTTTCTGCATCAATACCTAAGATCAATGCTGAGCCCTGCTCCTGGTGAGTCTGTCAAATAAGGTGGCAGACCTTCCTGATATTATCGAGAGTTTAACGGACACTAATGAAACCAGCTTGATCATCATTAATCAACTGTGGCAAGTATCGTTGGAGCCGGCGTGTCAGGATCTTGATCAAAATTTTATAATCAATGTCTAGCAGTGAGACTGGCCGATAGGAGCCGCACTGATCTGGAGACTTCCCAGGTTTTAAAAGTACTGTAACCCCAGCTGTTCTCCACAACTCAGGAAGTACGGCTCCCATCTCCCAGCTATTACACAACCCTGTTAGAGGGCTAACTAGGTAGGGCTTAAAAAGTTTATAAAATTTAGCTGTAAAGCCATCTAATGTCTTAAATAGCCCACTGAGTCTCCTCTTCCAGAAAGCTGGGAAGCCTCAGGCGTTGTTAAACATGGTAGAGGGGCTGATGCTAAGTATTCATCTATAGCTGTTAAGGTAGCCTGACTTTCAGGGGTGTATAACTTTTTATAAAATTGCAAAAAGACCTTCTGAATCTGGTCTATTGATGAGCAATCTTTCCCGTAGTTGCTTCTTCTTTAGCTTATGTGCAAGAAGTCTCCCAGACCTATTGGCATACTCAAAGTATTCCTGCTTTAGTGATTCTAGCTTAGCAGCAATGTCCTCCAAATCCAATGCCTGCAGGTCACTGTGCAATTTAATTAGCAACAGAAATTGATCAGGGACCAAGCATCCGGACTTATGTGTATGATCTCACTGATAGATCTGATGGCGCAAAAGTCTCCTTCTGTTGTGCCCGCTGTCTCCTGCAATAGGCGTTCAGAGCCACAATCTTGCCCCGAAGTACAGCTTTAAGTGTCTCCCAAAAAATAGAAGGGGACATCTCGGGCATGGCATTGAATTCAAAATATTCTTTCATGGCACTTTCTAACTGGGAGACATTTTGCGGGTCAAGAAAGATGCTATCATCACACCTCCAGAACCTTTTACCCTTATTAGGCTCTAATGGAGAGTCATACATACTAGTGTATGGTCAAACCAAACCCTGGCCTCTATGGCTGAGGAGCCCACTCTGGACACCAAATCTTTCCTCACACACCATATATCAATTCTAGAATAGATGTAATGCGCCTTGGAATAGCACATGTAATCCCTCTCCCCAGGGAGTTGGAAGCGCCATATATCAATCAGATCCCATGCAGCCAGGAATTGGTGGAGGCATCTTCTATCTGTCTTACTATATTCTACAAATTGAGCTGTATTATCATATGAAGTATTGAGAGTCATATTAAAATCTCCACCAGTCACTAATAACCCAACAGCTCTCTGCAAAATGAGTCTTCCCTGATCAGTATTAGGGGCATATATATTTAAATCTTTTTTTTATTCTGAACAGATTCATAATACAGCGGAAAACAGTGAACAGTAAACATCTATTCAGTCCTATCCAGCAAAGAACATTACAGTAACATCTTTTACTTTCCCCCTTCCCCTTCCACCCTCCCCCCTACCCCACCCTTCCCCAAGCTAAGACACGGCACATTCAACAAAGGTATCTAGAGGCATTTAACCATTGAGGAGACTGCTTCTGGCTGCTGGTTGCAACGTGTCCCAAAAATGACTCCACACCGCCTGCAAATGTCTGCCTTCTGCTGTTTCAAGGTCTTGGACTCCTCGTCTCTCCAGTTTCAATCACTCAATCATTTGTATCCTCCATTGTGCCAGAGTTGGGCTGTTTGACTCTCTCCAATTCAGGAGCAGCACTCTCTTCCCTTGCAAAATAGTTCTCCTCAAGAAGTCCTTGAACCCTGGCACTCTAAGATCCCCTTGCTTAAACTCTTCAAACAAGAGCAGAGGCTGCAAGGGCACTGTGTTGTTCCAGTATGTCCGCACAGCACCTAGGATCTCCGTCCAGAATCTTGTTACTGAAGGGCAAGTCCAAAACATGTGGCCCAAAGTAGCCGGATCTGTATTACACTTTGGGCATGCCCCTGAATCTCCGAATCGCGCCTTAAACGCTCTATTAGGCGCTACATATAGTCTCAAGGCGAACTTGTATTGCAATTCCCAGTCACGTGAAAAAGTAACCCTCTTCAGTATGCTTTTCAGGAAATCCATGAACAAACTCTCAGAGACTTCTGCTTCCAGGTCCACCGCCCATTTCCTCGCATAGCCTCCCTTCTGGATCATGCCATACACCCTGTACAGAGGGAGAATAATGGTTCCTAAAAACAACTGCCACCCCATTGGTTTTGGTTTTTTTCCTGTTGGAGGCAAAATAAATAATCTGATAATTCTTATGATGGAACAAATGCTCATGTCTAGTGAGTACGTGGGTTTCCTGGACAAACCGTACTGCCATGCAAATGGTCTGCTTCTTTAAAATAAAGCTGTCGTTTTGCAGAGTATTTAAACCACCTCACATTTACAGATGCCAAGTTTGCAAACAGGTCATATCCTGGAATTTAGAGAGCAGCCAACACACCAAAAGTTATTAGAATCTCTCCCATGACAGTAGTGTTTACCCCCTCTTGGCCATACCCAGATTGTGCACTTAGGGTGTCGATGCCAAAAGGTAACATGTGCAACCTCTTCCCGTACAACCCCTTCCTCTCCCCAACCCTCCCCAAACCCCCTCCCCATCACCAAGGTTGGCCATCGTTATATCGAGCCAGAAGGAAGTGGCCTCATCTGCCCGGATCCCCCACAGTCCGTGTGTATTGCTCTAAAAGTACAGCCTGCTTACTTTATCACTACAGACTGCTCAGAAAATAAATTACTGCAGATTCTTACAATTCCTGAAAAGTCTAAAGATAAACTATGGTTCTCTCTCATTAAACCTTTGCCATCTACCAACATTATGCAATCAATGTATTTTCTATACCACAGATCTGTATAGACACCAAGAAAACAACACTCTGCACAATTAATACCCACAAATGTTTGCTGGCATTGTAATGAATCACCTGGAACTTTATTACACATGTTATTTGATTGTCCCCACATACAGATATTTTGGAAAGCAATATTGAGTTCCATATGCAAAATATTTGAATCTAATATTCCTTTAACTGCTTCGATAATAATATTGAAATCCTGTTCTCCAGATTTCACCTTCTCGCCCTATAATTATAAACTATTTGATATTTTAATTACAATAGCACAGCGTATGATTCTTGCCAATTGGAAAACTTCTCCGCTACCTAATGAACACTTTTGGTGGCAATCTGTCTTAATGTACCACAAACGTGAATTGGCCTCTGCCAGTCTGACCGGGTCAATAATCAAAACAAATATTTTATGGTCTCCAATTGCTTCCTATCTGGCTTCCAATGCTGTTGAGACTACATAGATGATATTGAATATCTATTTTGCAATCCCAATTATAATTGTATAACTCTCTGGCACACCTTCACCAATATGTATTTACATATTTTACCATTTTACTTATTGTTATATACCATTTACATTATATTAAAACCAATAAAATATCTTGGAAAAAATTACTGCAGATTCTTTTGGATTCGTATTGTCTGAGATACACAATGATTAAGATATATACACAATGGTTAAGCTATATAACTGAAAAGAAACAATACTACCTATCTATAGTTGAAAAGAAACAATCATTACATCACTGGTCCCTACATCCAAGCAAAGCAAGGAGTCTCTTGACCAGGAAAAGCAATAACCATTACATCACTGATCATGAATTACATCTCCCATCCCTTGCCCTTTAAATGTGCAATTAATGACTACAAATGAGTCTAAACATCTTCCTATATATCCCCTTAAATCATTATACCAATATGATGCACAGTTTGTATGTAAATCAGCTATGAAAAAACTCATCTAAATGATCTACCATCATCCGATTACAGATGGTGAGACTATGAATCCAACCCTGCTTTAGTAAAGCGAATGATACATACTGTAAAAGGAATGTGGAAAACCATAGGGACCTGGGAGAAACACAGGGAACCAGATCCTACAACCCCCAAAAAGCCACAGAGGAGATTCTCCCTTACCGGCCGCTTTTCCCCAAGAGACAACTTAGGGGCAAGAACTACAAATCCCAGCAGCCACCTTGGGAAAAAGAGAGACAAACCAGGGTGCATTCACAAGAGTCACCAGAAGGGGGCTGCAGGAGAAGGAGTAATACTAATTCTCCAACCTGGGGGAAAGAGAGGTGGAACAGGTGGGAAAAAGAAGAGAAAAAGCCCGAAAGGGTTAATGAGGAAAATGAGGAGCAGCTGGGAAGAGGGTGGGGCGAGGAGAGTATGGACTGGGCTCCTGAGAAGGAGAAAGAGGAGTTTGGGCCTTGGCCCATGGAGCTGACAGTACCCGAGCAAACCCTGGAGGAGCCCATGGATGTATCAGCTCTGGCCCAGAGAAAGCCACAGAAGTAAGACAGTCCCTGGCTAAGCAGGCCAGAGAAGAAAAGGGGTCAAGCGGGAGGAGGTCAGAGAGTAAGTAAAAGTCTGACCAAGAGGGTGGGACCCCAGGCTTTGAGCCCGCGCAAAGCCAGAGGAACTGTGGATTTAAAAAGCCAAGTTATATTGCTGTTTTGAGAGCTTGGCTACCTGAACTGTGGATTTAAAAAGCCAAGTTATATTGCTATTTTGGAGAGCTTGGCTACCTGAACTGGGGGATTTAAAAAGCCAAGTTATATTGCTATTTTGGAGAGCTTGGCTACATGAACTGTGGATTTAAAAAGCCAGGTTATATTGCGGTTTTGAAGAGCTTGACTACATGAACTGTGGATTATAAAAACCAAGGTGTCCTGAGCTGTTTTGTTTTTGGGTGTTTTTTTTGAACCCAGGCTGTATGGTGCCTGGGGTATAACACGCCCGGGTGGGACTGAATTTGAGTTTCTTTCTTTTGGAGCCGCTCCGCCCCAGGAAACCGAAAAGGGGAACCAGCGGTTGAAGCCTGGGCTGAGTTCTCCCAAGCTGAATGAGAGAACAATAAAAGGGAAAAGTTTGTATTTGATCCTGATGTGTTTTTTTTTGTGTGTTTCTTTATTGAACAAGACTTGTATGCTAAAGGCTGCTGAGAAGGGCTGATAGCCCTAGAGGCTGAGCAACGCCCCAGCAACCTATTACAATTGGTGGCAGTGGTGGGATCTAATTTTTTTTTGAACCTGTCGCTCGAGGAGGTCGAGACCAGCCCAGCAGAAAAGCCCGACGGAGGGGCCAACGCTGATAAAGGCGCAGACCCATCTGGGGTTCCGGTAAGCGGGGCCTAGACAGGTGGGGGCCGGAGGGATCTTAGAAAGACCCAAGGAAGTGGGGGAAATCGCACTTGGAGTGGTCCTCTGTTTTTTTTTCTTCCAGGAGGCGGTTCTGGAGCCAGGGGATGGATCCGAAGGAAATCTTCGCGTGGATGACCATGCAGTTCCAAAAACAGCAGGAACTAACAGCTAAGATGGTGGAGGACTCCTTGACGGCGGCGAGAGACCAACAGCAGCCGGTGCTAAAGATGCTCCAGGAGTTCTTTCAGAGGGGGATCCCCGCTCCAAGGGACATGGACCCAGCAGCCTTAGGACCATGGACTGGAGACAGCGGTGCGGTAGGAACACTATCCATGAACACACTGACCTGGGGGAAGTTAACAGAGCAGGACAATGTGGATGATTTCCTAACAGCCTTTGAAAGGGTGGCCGTGGCTGCTAGTTGGCCACAAGAACAGTGGGCCATGCGTTTAGTCCCTTCCCTGGCAGGGGAGGCCCTGGCCGCCTTTAGAGACCTGTCTCCAGGCGATGCTGCCCACTATGGGAGGCTAAAAGAGGCCATTAAGGACCGTTATGGCCTTAGTACCCAGGCCTATAGGCGGAAGTTTCGCGCCACTAAGTGGGAAAAGGGAGAAACCCCGAAAGCTGTGGCCAATAGGTTGATGGACTTATTAAAAAGATGGTTATAGCCCGACCACCACACTATCCAGGAAATTCTCCAAGAATTGGTGGTGGAGCAATTCCTCCAAGGCCTACCTGGAGAAATAAGAGCAGAATTAGTAAAAAGAGGCTGTAAGACAGTTGAGGGAGTGACTGCCGGGTTGGAGTGGTATCTAGAAGCCCAACAGTGGGGAGGACCCGAGAGGGAGGGGGGAAAGCCCCGACCCCAGGGGGGTGGGGGTACTAAAAGTTGCTCCTCCAAGATGGGGCAAAAGGAAGGGATGCCGGACTCCACTTGGCTGGGGAAAAAGAAAGGAGGGCTCCCATGGGAGGAAAAGAAGGTGGCCTCTTATGGGGTACAGCAGTGTTATAAGTGTGGGAGAACGGGGCATTTCAGGAAGGATTGCCCGGGTCGGGAGGGATGGATCTCCCAGGTTAACGAGGGATTTAAACCCAGGTATACGGCCCCTTTAGAGGTGGAAGGTTTACCGGTAGTGGCCATGTTGGACTCCGGGGCAGACCAGTCCATGATCTCCCGGCGGTTATGGGACCGAATAAGAGGGAGGAGGAATAGGGGACGGGATACCTATGAGGGAGCGGTAGCAATACAGTGTATCCATGGGGCCAGTACACGATACACCTTCCATAGAGTGAACCTAAAAGGGCCCACAGGGGACATAGAAATGGCTATGGCGGTTCTTCCAAGGTTACCCCAGGAGATGATTTTGGGAAGGGATTGGCCTCCCTTTTCCGATTGTATTAGAGAGAGTAGAGTATGGGTAACTACTCGGGCTCAGGCTCTTCGGGACCTGGAGGGGCAAGAAGAGGGAATAGAAGATATCTTTCCTTTCCAGGGCGAGGTCTTAGGGGAGCCGGGAAAAGAGAGAAAAGGGAAGGCCGTGAAAAAAAAGGAGAAGAGGGGTAGACAGGAGGCATTGGAGCAGGTGAGGGCCGAAAGCTATCTACCGGTAGCCCCAAAAGTACTGAGGGAACAGTTTCCTCAATTTCACAGGGAACAGGCAAATGATCCGACATTAGAATATGCCTGGGGGAGGGCCCGACAGGGGGAAGATCAAGAGGCTCCGGGGTTCCGGATAGAAGGGGACATCTTATATCGGCAAGTGCCAAACTGGGAGAGCCCTGAGGGGGGGCGACAGCTGGTAGTTCCCCAGGCTTTCCGTCCCCTGGTCATAAGGCTCGCGCATGATCACCCGTTAGGTGGGCATAAGGGCACCCAAGCCACCTTGACTCAGATTTTGGCTAGATTTTATTGGCCGGGAGTCTATAGGGAGGTGGAAAATTATTGTAAATCCTGCCCCAACTGTCAGAAGGTGTCAGACAGGTTCCCGCCCAAAGCCCCTTTAAATCCTATTCCGAGGGTGGAACAACCGGGGAAAAGGATAGCAATGGATATTATTGGCCCAGTCACGAAATCAAAAAGGGGTTTCTTATATGTGTTGGTGGTAATGGATATGGCCACGAGATATCCATGGGCTGTGCCTTTACGGAGCATATCCGCTAAAGTTATTGGCCGGGAGCTAATAAAAATATTCTGTGAGGTGGGTTTTCCCCGGGAGGTTCTGACGGATAGGGGATCCAACTTCATGTCCAGGACCCTAAAGCAAGTGTGGGAGGCGTTTGGGATACAACATCTCCGTACCGCGGCCTACCATCCCCAAACCAATGGGATGGTAGAGCGGTTTAATAAAACCTTAAAGGGCATGATAAAAAGAGCTCTAGGGGAAGATAGGACCAGCTGGGACCAACTGCTGCCTTTTGCGTTATACGCTTACCGAGAAAAGGTGCACGACTCTTTAGGAGTGTCCCCTTTTGAACTCCTGTTTGGCAGGAGGCCCCGGGGCATTTTGGACATACTGCAAGAACAGTGGGTAACCCCAGAGGCCACTGATCAGTCAGTAGTCGAGTACTTACAGGATCTGAGGGCAAGATTGGGTAAGATACAAGAATATTCCCAGGAGAGGTTCGAAGAGAACCAAATTCTCCAAAAGAGATATTATGATAGGGGTACTAAAGAAAGGGAGTTTCAACCAGGGGATAGAGTGCTCATATTAATCTCGGAGGACCCGCATAGGTTCGCTTCTAGGTGGAAGGGCCCCTGGGTGGTGAAGAAGCGTCTAGGCCCCCTCACGTATGAGGTAGAAAACGAGAAGGGAAGAGTCCAAACTTTCCATGTAAACCTGATAAAACCCTGGGTAGCCAGGGTAGGCTTACAGGCTAGGGTGGAAGAAAAAGAGGGAGAGGAGTTGGGCCCCCAAATAAGGGATATCTTCCAGCCTGGGGAGCCGGGGGTTAATCCCCATTTGACCCCGGTACAAAAAAAGGAGTTAGGGAGCTTACTAAGAAGGTTTAAGGACGTATTAACAGCTTGCCCTGGAAGTACCCAGCTAGTGCAGCATGACATAGTAACGGAGAGGGGAAAGATAGTACGACAAAAACCTTATAGGCTTTCTCCCATGAAAAGGCAAGAGATAATAAAACAAGTGCAGGAAATGTTAAACTTTGGGGTGATTGAGGAATCCAATAGCCCCTGGTCCAGCCCCGTGGTGCTAGTACCCAAGCCCGAGGGGGAGTGGCGGTTCTGTATCGATTTCCGCCAGCTAAACACCATTTCTCGGGCAGACGCCTATCCTATGCCCTATATTGAGGAGCTGGTGGACCGGTTAGGAACCGCCCAATATCTCACCACCCTGGACTTAACAAAAGGGTATTGGCAAATCCCACTTACTCCCGGGGCTCAGGCAAAGACAGCTTTTAGCACACCAATGGGCCTGTACCAGTTTAAAAGGTTGCCTTTTGGCCTGAATTCAGCAGCTGCGAGCTGTCAAAGAATGCTTGGCCATACGGTGGGCCGTACAGGAATGTAATGTTTATTTGGAAGGAAAAAAATTCAAACTGGTAACGGACCATGCTCCATTGAAATGGCTGAACATGATGAAAAACAATAATGGACGATTAATGCGATGGTACCTAGCTTTACAGCCATTTCAATATGAGGTGGAGCATCGTCCTGGGAAGTGTTTGGCTCATGTGGACGCCCTATCCCGGGTAGACGAAGAAAAGGGAGCAAATGAAAGAAAAGGGAGAGAGGCGAGCTTAAGGGGGGGGGTATGTAAAAGGAATGTGGAAAACCATAGGGACCTGGGAGAAACACAGGGAACCAGATCCTACAACCCCCAAAAAGCCACAGAGGAGATTCTCCCTTACCGGCCGCTTTTCCCCAAGAGACAACTTAGGGGCAAGAACTACAAATCCCAGCAGCCACCTTGGGAAAAAGAGAGACAAACCAGGGTGCATTCACAAGAGTCACCAGAAGGGGGCTGCAGGAGAAGGAGTAATACTAATTCTCCAACCTGGGGGAAAGAGAGGTGGAACAGGTGGGAAAAAGAAGAGAAAAAGCCCGAAAGGGTTAATGAGGAAAATGAGGAGCAGCTGGGAAGAGGGTGGGGCGAGGAGAGTATGGGACTGGGCTCCTGAGAAGGAGAAAGAGGAGTTTGGGCCTTGGCCCATGGAGCTGACAGTACCCGAGCAAACCCTGGAGGAGCCCATGGATGTATCAGCTCTGGCCCAGAGAAAGCCACAGAAGTAAGACAGTCCCTGGCTAAGCAGGCCAGAGAAGAAAAGGGGTCAAGCGGGAGGAGGTCAGAGAGTAAGTAAAAGTCTGACCAAGAGGGTGGGACCCCAGGCTTTGAGCCCGCGCAAAGCCAGAGGAACTGTGGATTTAAAAAGCCAAGTTATATTGCTGTTTTGAGAGCTTGGCTACCTGAACTGTGGATTTAAAAAGCCAAGTTATATTGCTATTTTGGAGAGCTTGGCTACCTGAACTGGGGGATTTAAAAGCCAAGTTATATTGCTATTTTGGAGAGCTTGGCTACATGAACTGTGGATTTAAAAAGCCAGGTTATATTGCGGTTTTGAAGAGCTTGACTACATGAACTGTGGATTATAAAAACCAAGGTGTCCTGAGCTGTTTTGTTTTTGGGTGTTTTTTTTTGAACCCAGGCTGTATGGTGCCTGGGGTATAACACGCCCGGGTGGGACTGAATTTGAGTTTCTTTCTTTTGGAGCCGCTCCGCCCCAGGAAACCGAAAAGGGGAACCAGCGGTTGAAGCCTGGGCTGAGTTCTCCCAAGCTGAATGAGAGAACAATAAAAGGGAAAAGTTTGTATTTGATCCTGATGTGTTTTTTTTTGTGTGTTTCTTTATTGAACAAGACTTGTATGCTAAAGGCTGCTGAGAAGGGCTGATAGCCCTAGAGGCTGAGCAACGCCCCAGCAACCTATTACAATACCTGTAGCAGGTGTTCTCCGAGGACAGCAGGCTGATTGTTCTCACGACTGGGTTGACGTCCACGGCAGCCCCCTCCAACCGGAAAACTTTGCGGGAGGTCCCGCACGCAGGGCACGCCCACCGCGCATGCACGGCCGTCTTCCTGCCTGTGTGCGACAGTTCCCGCTCAGTTGAATGACAAGCAAAGGAATGAGGAAAAACGCAACTCCAAAGGGGAGGAGGGAGGATAGGTGAGAACAATCAGCCTGCTGTCCTCGAAGAACACCTGCTACAGGTATGTATCATTCGCTTTCTCCGAGGACAAGCAGGCTGCTTCTTCTCACGACTGGGGTATCCCTAGCTCTCAGGCTCACTCAAAACAAGAACCCAGGTCAATTGAACCTCGCAACGGCGAGGGCATAACAGAAATTGACCTACGAAGAACAACTAACTGAGAGTGCAGCCTGAACAGAATAAATCGGGTCCTGGAGGGTGTAGTTGGATTCAAACCCCAAACAGATTCTGCAGCACCGACTGCCCGAACCGACTGTCGCGTCGGGTATCCTGCTGGAGGCAGTAATGTGATGTGAATGTGTGGACTGATGACCACGTTGCAGCCTTGCAAATCTCTTCAATAGTGGCTGACTTCAAGTGGGCCACTGATGCTGCCATGGCTCTAACACTATGAGCCGTGACATGACCCTCAAGAGGCAGCCCAGCCTGGGTGTAAGTGAAGGAAATGCAATCTGCTAGCCAATTGGAGATGGTGCGTTTCCCGACAGCGACCCCCTTCCTATTGGGGTCGAAAGAAATAAACAATTGGGCGGACTGTCTGTGGGGCTGTGTCCGCTCCAGATAGAAGGACAACGCTTGCTTGCATTCCAATGTGTGCAACTGATATTCGGCAGGGCGGGTATGCGGTCTGGGAAAGAATGTTGGCAAGACAATTGACTGGTTAAGGTGGAACTCCGACACCACCTTTGGCAGGAACTTAGGGTGAGTGCGGAGTACTACTCTGTTATGATGAAATTTAGTATAAGGAGCATGAGCTACCAGGGCTTGAAGCTCACTGACTCTACGAGCTGAAGTAACTGCCACCAAGAAAATGACCTTCCAGGTCAAGTACTTCAGATGGCATGAATTCAGTGGCTCAAAAGGAGGTTTCATCAGCTGGGTGAGGACGACGTTGAGATCCCATGACACTGCAGGAGGCTTGACAGGGGGCTTTGACAAAAGCAAGCCTCTCATGAATCGAACGACTAAAGGCTCTCCAGAGATGGCTTTACCCTCCAAACGATAATGGTAAGCACTAATTGCACTAAGGTGATTCCTTACTGAGTTGGTCTTGAGACCAGACTCTGATAAGTGCAGAAGGTATTCAAGCAGGTTCTGTGCAGGACAAGAATGAGGTTCTAGGGCCTTGCTCTCACACCAAACGGCAAACCTCCTCCACTTGAAAAAGTAACTCTTTTTAGTGGAATCCTTTCGAGAAGCAAGCAAGACACGGGAGACTCCCTCAGACAGACCCAACGAAGCAAAATCTACGCCCTCAACATCCAGGCCGTGAGAGCCAGAGACTGAAGGTTGAGGTGCAGAAGCGCTCCTTCGTTCTGCAAAATGAGAGTCGGAAAACACTCCAATCTCCATGGTTCTTCGGAGGACAGAAGAAGAGGGAACCAGATCTGACGGGGCCAAAAAGGCGCTATTAGAATCATGGTGCCGTGGTCTTGCTTGAACTTCAGCAAGGTCTTCCCCACCAAAGATATGGGAGGATAAGCATACAGGAGGCCGTTCCCCCAATGGAGGAGAAAGGCACCCGACGCCAGTCTGCCGTGTGCCTGTAGTCTGGAACAGAACAGAGGCAGCTTGTGATTGGTCTGAGAGGCGAAAAGGTCCACCGAGGGGGTGCCCCACTCTCGGAAGATCTTGCGTACCACTCTGGAATGGAGCGACCATTCGTGTGGTTGCATGACTCTGCTCAGCCTGTCGGCCAGACTGTTGTTTACGCCTGCCAGGTATGTGGCTTGGAGAAGCATGCCAAACTGGCAGGCCCAACGCCACATCCTGACGGCTTCCTGACACAGAGGGCGAGATCCGGTGCCCCCCTGCTTGTTGATGTAATACATTGCAACCTGATTGTCTGTCCAAATTTGGATGATTTGATAGGACAGCCGATCCCTGAAGGCCTTCAGTGCATTCCAGACCGCTCGGAGCTCCAGGAGGTTGATCTGAAGATCTTGTTCCTGGTGGGACCACACCCCCTGGGATCGAACAGCTCCTGCCTCTGAGGTGCTCTTGACCATCCAATCGTCGAGATACGGGAACACGTGCATCCCCAGCTTGCGTAGGTACGCCGCAACCACCACGAGACACTTCGTGAATACCCGTGGTGCAGAGGTGAGCCCAAAGGGCAGCACACAATACTGGAAGTGACATGTCCCCAGACGGAATCGCAGATACTGTCTGTGAGCTGGAAGTATCGGGATGTGAGTATAAGCATCCTTTAAATCCAGGGAACATAGCCAATCGTCTTTCTGAATCATGGGGAGAAGGGTGCCCAAGGAAAGCATCCTGAACTTTTCCCGCACCAGATACTTGTTCAGGCCTCTCAGGTCTAGGATGGGGCGCATCCCCCCTGTTTTCTTTTCCACAAGGAAGTACCTGGAATAGAATCCATGCCCTTCCTGCCCGGGTGGCACGGGCTCGACCGCATTGGCGCTGAGAAGGGCGGAGAGTTCCTCTGCAAGTACCTGCCTGTGATGGGAGCTGAAGGATTGGGCTCCCGGTGGGCAATTTGGTGGAATGGAGACCAAATTCAGGGTGTATCCACATCGCACTATTTGGAGAACCCACTGGTCGGAGGTTATCAGAGGCCACCTTTGGTGAAAAACTTTCAACCTCCCCCTGACCGGCAGGCCGTCCGGCACGGATACTTTGATGGCGGCTGTGTTCCCATGGATTCAGTCAAAAGCCCATCCCCTGCTTTTGCTGTAGAGGCACAGGGGGCTGCTTAGGCGCACGCTGCTGATGGGAACGAGCACGCTGGGACTGTCCCTGTGCCTGAGGAGGCCTTCGGGCCGGCTGGGTGTACCTACGCTTGCTGTAGGCATAGGGTGCAGCCTGCCTGGCCCGTGAAAAATGTTCACCTGCTGAGGTGGATGCTGAAGGCGCCCGGTGGGAGAGCTTGTCGAGAGCGGTTTCCCACTGGTGAAGTTGGTCCACCAACTGCTCGACCTTCTCACCAAAAATGTTATCCCCCCGGCAAGGGATATCCGCCAGCTGCTGCTGGGTATGGTTGTCCAGGTCAGAGGCACGCAGCCAGGAGAGTCTGCGCATCACTATACCTTGGGCCACAGCTCGAGATGCCACATCACAGGTGTCATAGATACCCCTGGACAGGAACTTTCTGCACGCCTTCAGCTGCCTGACCACCTCCTGAAATGGCCTGGACTGCTCCGGAGGGAGCTTGTCGACCAGGTCCGCCAGTTGCCGCACATTATTCCGCATGTGGATGCTCGTGTAGAGCTGGTATGATTGGATGCGGGTCACGAGCATGGAAGATTGGTAGGCCTTCCTCCCAAATGAGTCCAGAGTGCGAGACTCCCGCCCAGGGGGCACCGAGGCGGTATCCCTCAAACTCCGTGCTCTCTTGAGAGCAGAATCCACGACCGCCGTGTCATGAGGCAATTGAGGCCGCATCAACTCTGGGTCTGAGTGGAATCTGTATTGGGACTCTGCTTTCTTGGGGATTGTGGGATTAGATAGTGGCTTCAACCAGTTCCGAAGCAGTGTCTCCTTAAGGACATTGTGCAGCGGTACCGTGGAAGACTCTCTAGGTGGTGATGGATAGTCGAGGACTTCGAGCATCTCCGCCCTCGGCTCATCCACAGTAACCACTGGGAAGGGAATGCTGATAGACATATCCTTGACAAAGGAGGCAAAGGAGAGGCTGTCAGGAGGCGAGAGCTTCCTCTCCGGTGAAGGAGTGGGGTCGGAGGGAAGGCCCACAGACTCCTCTGAGGAGAAATATCTGGGGTCCTCCTCCTCCCCCCACGAGGCCTCCTCCTCGGTGTCGGACATGAGCTCTCTCAGCTCAGACCGCAACCGGGCCCGTCTTGACTACGAAGAACCACGTCCTCGATGATGGCGTCGAGCGGTGGACTCCCGCGCCGGCGGGAACGAAACTCCCTCTATCGACGTCGACGGGGACTCCTCCTGAGTGGCGGTCGACACTGGTGCTGCAAGCGGTGTCGGCGTCGGAGGCCTCATCATCGGGCCAGAGCCCTCCAACGCCTCCATCAACGGCGCCGGGGGCGCAAGCACCCCCGGTGCCGGTAGAGCCTGGCGCATCAGCCCTTCCAGGATTCCGGGAAGGATGGCTCGGAGGCACTCGTCTAGGCCCACTGTCGGGAAAGGCAGGGGGGCCGGTGTGGGTGCCGGTGCTGGAAGCTACTCGGGTCCAGGAGACGGTACCGAGATACCCGTGGACCGGCGCAGCAACACCTCTTCGACCGAGGGGGAACGCTCCTCCCGGCACTGCCGCTTTCTGGGTGTCGAGTCGTCCCTCGATGTCCCGGAGCTGCCAGTCCCGTGCGTTGTGGGTGACCGATGACGGTGCTTCTAGGCTTTCTTTCGATGCCCGTCATCGGCGCTCCGCGGAAGGGACGAGGAGGAGTTGGAGCCCCCAACCAGCCTCTAGGTATCGGATCCGACAGGGTTCGGTCCCGATGGCCCTGAACAGCGGGAGTGGCCGGGGCAGACTGCCCGCGCAGCCGCTCACCACCGCCGTCGCCGGCAGGCCGGCGGGCCAAAGATACCTGTGCTCCTGGGGTTGATGCCATAGTTGGCGCCGACGCCGTCGACATCAGTACCAGCACCGAAGACCCAGCCATCGACACCGATGCCGTCGAGGTCGACGTCGAAGCGCTGGCGCAAGTTCCAACAAGACGGTCCCGCAGAACTTGCCTCGCCACCTGCGTTCGCTTCCGTAA
Organism: Microcaecilia unicolor; assembly: GCF_901765095.1. Taxonomy (NCBI): domain Eukaryota; kingdom Metazoa; phylum Chordata; class Amphibia; order Gymnophiona; family Siphonopidae; genus Microcaecilia; species Microcaecilia unicolor. The sequence goes on along the minus strand of NC_044034.1, from coordinate 169,652,926 downwards.
GCCGAGACACAAGGTGCACGTCTTGGAATTAAGCTCCAGGCCGAGGCACTGGAGACATAAAGCGTATCGGTCTGCGAGATCTGCCGGCCACACCGACCACACTTCTTGAATCCGCTTGGGACCTTCGAGGACATCGACGGAAAAATCGCATCAAAATCGCGTCAAAATCGTCGATGGTGGCAGTGAAAAGCACACCCGAAAAAGAAATAAACGACCTCCCCCTCGCGACTAAGAACGATGAGGAAAACTCTCTTTTTTTTTTAAAAGAAAAAATAACGCGAACGCGTACAGTAATAAAGAAAAACCGTGGGCTAGGCCGCAATCCGGTTTCCGAGGCTGACTAAGAGAGGGATGTGAACACGTCTCTCTCCAGTGCGGAAAGGAAAAAACTGAGCGGGAACGGTCGCGGATGGCCGGAAAGACGGCCGTGCATGCACGGTGGGCGTGCCCTGCGTGCGGGACCTCCCGCGAAGTTTTCTTCCGGTTGGAGGGGGCTGCCGTGGACGTCAACCCAGTCGTGAGAACAAGCAGCCTGCTTGTCCTCGGAGAATGCATATTCAGCTTATCAATTAGTAACTTATTCTGACAATTAAGCACTTCATTTTGACTATGTAAATCACATACCTCTACACTTTTCCCATGCTGTTTATCCCGACTCTAATGGGTTTTCCAGTTAGCAGTGCTGTTCCTTCCCCCTTTCTATTTTAACTTTTTGCATACAATGAACCACATCTAAAGGCTCTGATTCCTTTAAACAGGAATCCCACTCCTCACACAACCCTGCACATTTTGACCACTCAGTGGCTATAATACCATATGGTGCCTCATCCCAGTCTGAAATTTGAACACTCTCCTCTGCATTCCTCTTAAAAAGTGCCATTCGATCTACGAATCCTGCTCACAGCGCCACCTAATGTATTGCTCTAAAAGTACAGCCTGCTTACTTTATCACTACAGACTGCTCAGAAAATAAATTACTGCAGATTCTTTTGGATTCGTATTGGGTAAATGAGACTTTTTACTAGAGATAGATTCACTTCAAACGGAGCGTGTATAAGTCATTATTGTCTGAGATACACAATGATTAAGCTATATACACAATGATTAAGCTATATAACTGAAGACAACTGAAAAGAAACAATAATATCTATAGTTGAAAAGAAACAATCATTACATCACTGGTCCCTACATCCAAGCAAAGCAAGGAGTCTCTTGACTAGGAAAAGCAATAATCATTACATCACTGATCACGAATTACCATATTCAGGCTCTTGTCATCAACTGGGAAGCCCTGAAATTCAGTGAAAACCTGAAGTCTCCTGATCAGAAGCGACCTTTCTATGCGATACATCTATCCATAGATGAGCTCCTGGCTTCAATGTTCAAAGCTCCCCTTTTTTATTAGTTTTTTCAGAGCCATGGAAAATTACAAAGATGTAGTCACATGCTCTTGGTTTCAAGTAAAAAAGCCACTGGCCAGATGGCTTATCTCTTGACCCTTAAACATGTTCCACTTCCCTTTTTTCTCCAAATAAATCATAGACATGACTTCATCTTGTTTTGCAAGAAAAAATTTGTTTCAGTCAGAAAACAGGAACTTTAAAATAGACTGTCGGTTAGAGCAAAGTTGAAAAACAATCTTTAAAATCTTCCTTTACACGGTGACAACTCAGGTCTCTTCCGGACTGCACTTGAATATCAAAATTTGCTAAAATGCTGGCTCCCCCCCCCCCCCCCCAATGGAGGAAGTCCAGTTTCAACCAGATCAGCTCACACTTGCTCAAATCTGTGGCAAAGTGAAGGTCTCCTGATTTACAAACCTCCAGTGAATCCACAGTTGCGGGCAAACATCTATATGTAAGGGCAAAGCCCCCCACTGCAAAACTCCAAAGATTCAACAACTATGTTTGCTCACGAGGGTGCAGCAGGAGACAAGCTGGTGTCCGAGTGGCATTGTAAGTGTTTCTTCTTCTCCCACCCCCCACCCCCACCCCTTGACGCCATTGTTGGCCAGTAGTGAGTCTAGATGTTCACTGCTCCCGGCGGGGGCGCGGGGGTTCTTCAAGTCACAAATTGGCCTCCTGCAGGATTTCCCAAGCTTCCTGTGTTTGCATAATTCTGTGCAATTTATTGTTCACCACAAATGAGAGGCTGAAGGGGTAATGCTATCGATGCCAAATTTTTTGCACTGTGAGATTTCTTGTAACCTCACGAAGCTCCTTTCGCCTCCTTAAGGTGGTGGCTGAAAGATCGGAGAAAGCGAAGTTACTTACCTGTAGCAGGTATTCTCCGAGGACAGCAGGCTGATTGTTCTCACATATGGGTGATGTCCAATGGCAGCCCCAGGAACAGAATCTACCTAGCAACAAAGCTTGCTAGAACCCTCGTGCGCACGTGCATGCACCACGCATGCGCAACCGTCTTCCCGCCCATAGCGCGAACGTGCCTCAGTCAAATTACAAGCAAAGACAAGGGAAGACACAACTCCAAAGGGGAGGTGGGCGGGTTGGTGAGAACAATCAGCCTGCTGTCCTTCGAGAATACCTGCTACAGGTAAGTAACTTCGCTTTCTCCGAGGACAAGCAGGCTGCTTGTTCTCACATATGGGTATCCCTAGCCCCCAGGCTCACTCAAAACAACAAACAGGGTCAATTGGGCCTCGCAACGGCGAGGACATAACATAGATTGCCCTGAAAAATAACATCTAACTGAGAGTGCAGCCTGGAACATAACAAAAGTGGGCCTAGGGGGGTGGAGTTGGATTCTAGACCCCAAACAGATTCTGCAGCTCCGACTGCCCAAACCAACTGTCGCGTCGGGTATCCTGCTGAAGGCAGTAATGAGATGTGAATGTGTGGACAGATGACCACGTCGCAGCCTTGCAAATCTCTTCAATAGTGGCTGACTTCAAGTGGGCCACTGACGCCACCATGGCTCTAACACTATGAGCCGTGACATGACCCTCAAGAGTCAGCCCAGCTTGGGCGTAAGTGAAGGATATGCAATCTACTAGCCAATTTGAAATGGTGCGTTTCCCGACAGCTACTCCCCTTCTGTTGGGATCAAAAGAAACAAACATTTGGGCGGACTGTCTGAATGGGCTTGTCCGCTCCAGATAGAAGGCCAATGCTCGCTTGCAGTCCAATGTGTGCAACTGACGTTCAGCAGGGCAGGTATGAGGACGGGGAAAGAATGTTGGCAAGACAACTGACTGGTTCACATGGAACTCTGACACCACCTTGGGCAAGAACTTAGGGTGAGTGCGGAGGACTACTCTGTTATGATGAAATTTAGTATATGGAGCAGGGCTACCAAGGCTTGGAGCTCACTGACTCTACGAGCTGAAGTAACAGCCACCAAGAAAATGACCTTCCAGGTCAAGTACTTCAGATGGCAGGAATTCAGTGGCTCAAAAGGAGGTTTCATCAGCTGGGTGAGAACGACATTGAGATCCCATGACACTGGTGGAGGTTTGACAGGGGGCTTTGACAAAAGCAAACCTCTCATGAAGCGAACAACTAAAGGCTGTCCAGAGATAGGCTTACCTTCTACACGATAATGATAAGCACTAATTGCACTAAGATGAACTCTTACGGAGTTGGTCCTAAGACCAGACTCAGACAAGTGCAGAAGGTATTCAAGCAGGGTCTGTGTAGGACAAGAGCGAGGATCTAGGTCCTTGCTGTCACACCAAATGACAAACCTCCTCCATTTAAAAGAGTAACTCTTTTTAGTGGAATCTTTCCTGGAAGCAAGCAGGACTCGGGAGACACCCTCCGACAGACTCAAGGAGGCAAGTCTACACTCTCAACATCCAGGCCGTGAGGGCCAGGGACTGGAGGTTGGGATGCAGAAGCGCCCCCTTGTTCTCAGTAATGAGGGTTCGAAAACACTCCAATCTCCACGGTTCTTTGGAGGACAACTCCAGAAGAAGAGGGAACCAGATCTGATGCGGCCAGAAGGACGCGATCAGAATCATGGTTCTGCGATCCTGCTTTAGTTTCTGCAAAGTCTTCCCCACCAAGGGTATAAGAGGATACGCATACAGGAGGCCCTTCCCCCAATAACTACTATTACTACTACTACTTGACATTTCTAAAGCGCTACTAGGGTTACGCAGCGCTGTACAATTTAACATAGAAGGACAGTCCCTGCTCAAAGGAGCTTACAATCTAAAGGACAAATGTACAGTCAGTCAAATAGGGGCAGTCTAGATTTCCTGAAAGGTATAAAGGTTAGGTGCCAAAAGCAACATTGAAGAGGTGGGCTTTGAGTAAGGATTTGAAGATGGGTAGGGAGGGGGCTTGGCGTAAGGGCTCAGGAAGTTGATTCCAAGCATAAGGTGAGGCGAGGCAGAATGAGCGGAGCCTGGAGTTGGTGGTGGTGGAGAAGGGTACTGAGAGGAGGGATTTGTCCTGTGAGCGGAGGTTACGGGCGGGAACGTAAGAGGAAATGAGGGTAGAGAGGTAATGCGGGGCTGCAGACTGAGTGCATTTGTAGGTAAGAAGGAGAAGCTTGAACTGTATGCGGTATCTGATTGGAAGCCAGTGAAGTGACCTGAGAAGAGGGGTGATATGAGTATATCGGTTCTGGCGGAATATAAGACGTGCAGCAGAGTTCTGAACAGATTGAAGGGGGGATAGATGGCTAAGTGGGAGGCCAGTAAGGAGTAGGTTGCAGTAGTCAAGGCGAGAGGTAATGAGAGTGTGGACGAGAGTACGGGTGGTGTGCTCAGAGAGGAAAGGGCAAATTTTGCTGATGTTAAAGAGAAAGCCAAGTCCTGTCGCTTCTATCTGCTGGATTTGCGCAGAGAAGGAGAGGGAGGAGTCGAAGATGACTCCGAGGTTGCGGGCGGATGAGACGGGGAGGATGAGGGTGCCATCAACTGAGATAGAGAGTGGAGGAAGAGGAGAAGTGGGTTTTGGTGGAAAGACGATAAGCTCGGTCTTGGACATGTTCAGTTTCAGGTGGCGGTTGGACATCCATGCAGCAATGTCGGATAAGCAGGCCGATACCTTGGCCTGTGTCTCCGCGGTGATGTCTGGAGAAAGGCATCTGACGCTAGTCTGCCGTGGGCCTGAAGTCTGAAACAGAACTGAGGGATCTTGTGATTGGTCTGAGTATCAAAGAGATCGACCAAGGAGGTGCCCCACGCTTGGAAGATCTGACGTACCACTCTCGAGTTGAGAGACCACTCGTGAGGTTGCATTATCCTGCTCAACCTGTCAGCCAGACTGTTGTTTACGCCTGCCAGATACGTGGCTTGGAGAAACATGCCATGATGGCGAGCCCAAAGCCACATCTGGACGGCTTCCTGACACAGGGGGCGAGGTCCAGTGCCCCCCTGCTTGTTGATGTAATACATGGCAACCTGATTGTCTGTCTGAATTTGAATAATTTGATTGGACAGCCGATCTCTGAAAGCCTTTAGAGTGTTCCAGACTGCTCGCAGCTCCAGGAGATTGATCTGAAAACCGGTTTCCTGGAGGGACCAACGTCCTTGAGTGTGAAGCCCATCGACATGGGTTCCCCAACCTAGGAGAGACGCATCCGTTGTCAGCACTTTTTGTGGCTGAGGAATTTGAAAGGGACGTCTCAAGGTCAAATTGGATCGAATTGTCCACCAATGAAGGGATTGGAGAAACCCCGTGGACAGCTGGATCACGTCCTCTAGACCCCCGGCAGCTTGAAACCACTGGGAAGCTAGGGTCCATTGAGCTGATCTCATGTGAAGGCGGGCCATGGGAGTCACTTGGACTGTGGAGGCCATGTGGCCAAGCAATCTCAACATCTGCTGAGCTATGATCTGTTGGACGCTCATACGCAGGAAACAAGAGACAGAAGGTTGTCTGCCCTCGCCTCGGGGAGGTAGGCATGAGCAGTCTGGGAGTCCAGCAGAGCTCCTATGAATTCTAGTCTCTGAACTGGGGGAAGGTGGGACTTTGGATAATTTATCACAAACCCCAGTAGCTCCAGGAGTTGAATAGTCATCTGCATGGACTGTAGAGCTCCTGCCTGCGAGGTGTTCTTCACCAGCCAATCGTCGAGATAAGAGAACATGCACTCCCAATCTGCGCAGCGACGCTGCTACAACCGCCAGGCATTTTGTAGACACCCTGGGCGCAAAGGCGAGACCAAAGGGTAGTACACAATACTGAAAATGCCGTGTCCCCAGACGGAATCGAAGATACTGCCTGTGAGCTGGTAGTACAGGGATGTGAGTATAAGCATCCTTCAAGTCCAGAGAGCATAGCCAATCGTTTTCCAGAATCATGGGAAGAAGGGTGCCCAGGGAAACCATCCTGAACTTTTCTTGGACCAGATATATGTTCAGGGTCCTTAGGTCTAGGATGGGAAGCATCCCCCCTGTTTTCTTTTGCACAAGAAAATACCTGGAATAGAATCCCAGCCCTTCCTGCCCCAATGGCACGGGCTCGACCGCATTGGCACTGAGAACGGCGGAGAGTTCCTCTGCAAGTATCTGCCTGTGCTGGAAGCTGAAGGACTGAGCTCCCGATGGGCAATTTGGAGGTGTTGATATCAAATTGAGGGAGTATCCTAGCCGGACTATTTGAAGAACCCACCAATCGGAGGTTACAAGAGGCCACCTTTGGTGAAAAAATTGTAACCTCCCCCCGACCGGTAGATCGTCCGGCATGGACACTTTTATAGCTACTATGCTCGCCTGGAGCCAGTCAAAAGCCCGTCCCTTGCTTTTGCTGGGGATCTGGAGGGGTCTGTTGAGGCGCACGCTGTTGACGTGAACGAGCACGCTGGGGAGGTTGTCGGGAAGGTGGATTGTACCTACGCCTATTAGAAGCATAGGGAGCGTTCCTCCTTCCCCCATAAAAACGTCTACCTGATGAGGTAGATGCTGAAGGCGCCCGGTGGGAGAGTTTGTCAAAAGCGGTGTACCGCTGGTGGAGCTGCTCGACCACCTGTTCGACCTTCTCACCAAAAATATTATCCCCCCAGCAAGGAGCATCCGCAATCCGCTGCTGGACTCGATTTTCCAGGTCAGAGGCACGCAGCCATGAGAATCTGCGCATCACTATCCCTTGAGCAGCGGCCCGGGACGCAACATCAAAAGTGTTGTAAGCACCCCTGGACAAGAATTTACGACACGCCTTCAGCTGCCTGACCACCTCCTGAAAAGGCTTGGCCTGCTCCGACGGGAGCTTATCGACCAAGTCCGCCAGCTGCCGCACATTGTTCCGCAAGTGGATGCTCGTGTAGAGTTGGTACGACTGAATCTTGGACACGAGCATAGCAGAATGACAGGCCTTCCTCCCAAAAGAGTCCAGAGTTCTAGACTCCCGCCCCGGGGGCGCCGAGGTGTAATCCCGACAACTCTTGGCTCTCTTGAGAGCAGAATCCACAACGCCAGAGTCATGAGGCAACTGGGTCTTCATCAACTCTGGGTCCCCGTGGATCCTATAGTGGGACTCAATCTTCTTGGGAATTGAGGGATTAGATAATGGCTTCGCCCAGTTCATCAGCAATGTCTGTTTCAGGACATTATGCAGAGGAACAGTGGACAATTCCTTAGGTGGTGAAGAATAGTCCAGGACCTCAAACATCTCGGCCCTGGGCTCATCCTCAGTAACCACAGGGAAGGGAATGGCTGTAGACATTTCCCGGACAAAGGAAGAGAAAGACAGACTCTCAGGGGGAGAAAGCTTTCTCTCTGGCGAAGGAGTAGGATCAGAAGGAAGACCACAAGACTCCTCATCAGAGAAATATCTTGGCTCTTCCTCTGCTTCCCACGAGGCCTCCCCTTCGGTATCGGACACGAGTTCTCTGACTTCAGTCCGAAGCTGGGCCTGTCTTGACGCCGAGGAACCATGTCCTTGATGGCGATGCCGAGAAGAAGACTCCCGCGCCACCGGCGACGAAGCTCCGTCCAGCGATGTCGACAGGGAGTCAACTTGGGTGGCAGCCGATGCCGCAAGCGGTACCAGCATCTCAGTCCGCACCACGGGCGGGGAACCAACCGCTGCATCACCGGTACCAGAACAGATGGTCGCAGCAGCCCTTCCAGAATCCCTGGAAGGATGGCTCGGAGGCGCTCGTCTAAAGAGTCTGTCGAGCAAGGCTGTGGGGTCGGTACAGGCAATGAAGTCAGAATCTGCCTGGGGCGCGAAGGTGGTACCAGGCTGTCCGGAGAAGAGCGCATCGACACCTCTTGTATGGAGGGTGAGCGGTCCTCCCGGCGTCGACGCTTCACGGGTGCCGAATCCTTCGGCGTCCCGGAGCTCTCGGTACCGTGACAGGAAGGTGACCAATGGCAATGCTCCTTTGCCTTCGCACGAAGCACGTCACCGGTATCTCCCGGTACCGACGAGGAGGACGTGGAATCCACACGCCTCCTCGGGGCCGGGTCCAAAAGAGGTCGGTCCCGGGGGGCCTGTACCGCAGGAGTCCTCGAGGCAGGTGGAGACCCACTCGATGGCTCACTGCTGCCAGCGTGCGAATGTCTCTGGACAGCCATTACCTGCACTCCTGACGTGGATGCACTCTCCGGTGCCGACATCGATACCGTCCCCAACGATCTCGGTACCGCTACCGATGCCGACGCCGAAGGACCTGGCACAGCTCAGAACAGGCGCTCCCACTGGGCCAATCTCGACGCTTGTGTCCGCTTCTTTAGGGAAAGACACAAACGTTGGGACGATGACCAGCCCCAAGACACTGAATACACGAAGCGTGTGGATCAGTGGCTGAGATTGTCCGGCTGCACCGCATGCACTTGTTGAAGCCGCTGGCGATCTTCGAGGTCATGGACGGAAAAATCGCAGCGGCGAAGTCAAAAACCGCGATGGTGCCAAAAGAAGGGCACAAAAAAGGGAAAAACCCGTACGGGCGGCCAAAATGGCCGCTCGCGACCACGAAAGGAAACTTACGGGTAAAAAACTAAGAAATAAAGGAAAAGTAAACTTGGTTTTTTGGGGGGTTTTTTTTAAATGAAGAAACACGAGCGAGTCGCTCAACACACAATGAAAAAACGGCGAAAAACTGCGAAGACGCTGTGAGGGCTCTCTCTCTGGGGTGCAGAACAGCCAAAAAAACAGCCGTACTGAACCGCGGAAAAAAAGAGACTGAGGCACGTTTGCACTACGGGCGGGAAGATTCCATTCCTGGGGCTGCCGTCGGACGTCACCCATATGTGAGAACAAGCAGCCTGCTTGTCCTCGGAGAAAAGTTCAATCTTAGTTCCGTCAAACATAATATGGCCCACTTGCCGGGCTGCTTGGAGCATCTCTTCGTTCTAAGGAAAGCAGAGAAAGCATGCTATGATATCTTGTGAGTGATCTGAGGTGCGTGGACTCAGGGCACGATGTGCTCATTCAAAATCAAGTGTCAGTGGCTCTGAGTCCGGGTATGCCGCTTGCAAAAATAGCTGGCAAATCTATTGCATCAGGGCTGCAGCATCTTCACACTTATGTCTCTCTAGCAGGTCCCACGCCCAGATGTCGTTCCTCCATGCCCTGTTCTGACCATCCTCCACCTTCAACAACAGCTCCTTGTGCTTAGCATAAAGGAGATAAAATGTTTTAGTCAAGTCCATCACATCCTGATCATGCGTAATCACCCGCTCTTCAAACTCATTTAAGCGCTGCCCCATATCATCAGTTTTTTTTATGAAGGCCTTCCACATCTACATGCACGTCTTGCTTGACACTGGATAGATGTTTTTAGCTCAGACATCCAACGCAAAAGCTTCTCTTTTAGCTGGAGCCTGTTGGGAATTTAATTCTCCATCTCTCAGGAGTGGCATCTCCTCGGAGTCCATGTGGTTCCTCTCCTGCGCCATTGCAGCCACCATTTGCTGCGGCTCCAGGCTCAAAGTGCTCACTGGTGCATAGGCATAAATTTGCAAGTCCACGCGCAGTTTTTTTATATCCATTCGAGGTTCCTTTCATTTCCACCACAAATGGAGGTTTGCAGCTGACAGAAAAGTCCAATCAGAGGAGCTTCTTATAGCAAAAAACAAGCTGAGGCAGCAGAAGCTCGAGGACTAAGCAGCCATTCAGCTGGGTGATGTCACTTCCTCCAATAAGATATATTTGAAAAGTGGTAGCCTTGTTAGTCTGGTGTAACAAAATTGACAGAGGCAGGTGGAACCTGCTTTTAAGGACCAGAATCCACTTCATCAGATACATTTGACAAAGTGGACTCTGGTCATCTAAAGCTCATACTTCAATAAATTGGTTAGTCAAGTGGTTCCCAAACATGGTCCTGGAGTGGAGGAGTGGCCTAGTGGTTAGGGTGGTGGACTTTGGTCCTGGGGAACTGAGGAACTGAGTTCGATTCCCGGCACAGGCAGCTCCTTGTGACTCTGGGCAAGTCACTTAACCCTCCATTACCCCATGTAAGCCGTATTGAGCCTGCCATGAGTGGGAAAGCACGGGGTACAAATGTAACAAACAAAAAACATGGCAATGATCCAAAACATATCTCAAAATCAAATATGAAGTACTAGCAGAAAAGAAGATGAGGGTTTTAGAATGGTCCTCCTTAGTTTTGCTGTCCTCTTCCTAAACTCTTGAGCCCTTTTTCTTTTTATATGATATTTCCACTTCTGAAGTTTTTGAAATAATACCTGGATTTATCTGATAGACGACAGTTCCGTTTTCTTCTCCCACAATCTGTGGTTTCCTCTCTTTTCCTGTTGGTTGGTAGAATTCCTCTGCTTTCAGAGGAACCCACTCTGAGGAAAGAGAAAGGCAAAATTAAAATAACATCAATAATAAAAATAAAGAAAATGAAAAAGCTAAAGAAGTATTATGCAGTAATGGAGACAAACAACAAACAAGATGCTAAGCAAGGAAGCACAAGAGAAAGATAAAGAAAGCATGTAAGAAAGGGCAAAAAAAGGAATAAGATAAGGGAAAACTAGGAAAAGAGCTGGAAGAAAGTACATTTTGCCCGTTCTTGACACTTGATAATGAAACCAAATGGGTTCAGGTTACCTAAATGGTAGATCACATCATGAACGACTTCACATTCAATTGGCCATCGTGGAGCCTGCAGAGAGCCATGTAAGAAAGGAGTAGCAAATAAACCACGTGGTTCCCGAAGGCGTGGAATATATTGGCCCTTCTGCTGATCAAACACAATCTGTTTACTCCCAAAGAGTGAAGTCTCCAGCAATAAAGAATCTGAGAAAATAAAGTTAGTGAACAGTAAAATGTTGCAGTTTCTTTGATGTATAGCACAACATTTTAAACACAAAGGTGGTATAGCCATTCAGAATACATTTTTCTCCATAAACCTCCATTATCAACTCATTAATACTGGGCCATTTCAATATGTAAATAGATCCACAACAAAACAGAACAGCTAGGCCTCGGAAACAAATCCTCTTTCCCTGAAGTATGTGGTCTCAATGGAAGTAATTTTGAATAGGTCACCTAGCTGTGGTGTACGTGAGGACTTTAAAAAAAATTTTTTTTGTTTATATGAAGTCTTTATTGAATAGTTATACAATACATTCTGCTCAAAGTTCAAACCATTAGTGCACTTTTACATATATGGCCATGTAACAGACATTCCAACAAGATGCTTTCTATATTAGAACAACATTAAATTAGCCTCTTTTGACTACTTTAATTTTTAAGTTTTTACAATAGTACCCATCACTTCCCATCCCCCTCCCCATCCCTACCCTCCCCCCTCGCCACTGTATAAGGAAATACACTATATTTGACCTTCTGTACACTTACACATTCACAACTCTAGGCTTTGTTCACATCATTGAGAAAGAATTTCCATGTCGAGTGCCATTTGCTCTTTTGATTTTTTCGCTCTGCTACAATTCTCTCCATTTCGCACACATATTGCAATTTTTTATACCACTTCACAATTGATGGAACCCCCACTTGCTTCCAATGTGAGGCTATTACCACCCAGGCGGTTCCTACCACATGCTTCATCAACGTTTGTTAAAATGATGTAAGACCTACTACCTTTACAGAAAAAAGAAAAACCTCTGGGGTCCAAGCTATTGAACAGCCCACCCAACACTGCAGCCTACTGTGAACAGCTTTCTAGAAGGCTTTCACTTTAACACAGCTCCACCACACATGCCCCATTGTACCCTTTTGACCACACCTCCTCCAGCACAGTCCCGACAAAGCTGGGTATATGCGCTGGAGGCGGTCCGGGGTAAGGTACCACTGATACAGTACCTTCACCGCATTTTCCTTGAGCGGCACATGGATTGACACTTTCGCCACCGCCCTTTCTATTCTCTCCCACCGGGCCTCCCCCAGGGACACACCAAGCTCTCCCTCCCAGCTTTTCCTATGTTTACTGTAACAGGGAACCCGCCTACTAATACAACTGTACAAGCTCCCTATCAATCCCCGTGACTTATGAAATTATTCACAGATTTCTTCCAGTGGTGTTTTTCCCGCTTGATTACCTGTGCAATGGCCTCGGTCTGGAGGAAATGAACCAGCTGACGATAAGCAAATTCGTCCATCTCCTCCACCGGGTACATGGCCTGTAGTGCTGAGAAGGATAATAGGGATTCAGCTTCATACAATTGACCCCACTTTTTCACCCCCGACCCATACCATCTAGTGAAAGTCCCCTTCTCATTTCCGGGCACGAATAAAGGACTGTTAGCTATTGGGGACAGACGCGACAAAACACACTTACTCTTCGGAAATAGACTATCCCAATAATGAAGGGTAACACCAACTGAGGGGCACTCGTGCTCCCCCATTGATCTAAAGGGGCGCAGTAACCACATAAGCGCTTCCAACGGCTTGGCTCCAACCGAGTACTGTTCCAACTGTACCCACTGTCTATCTGGATAAGCCTGATACCATTCAACTGCTGCCTTTCCCTGTGCCACCCGATAGTTCCATGAGAGGTTTGGAACACCCATCCCTCCCCTCTTCCTTTCTTGATAAAGGAGGGCGCGCGACAGCCTAGGTCGCTTGCCTGCCCAGACAAAGCACACTATACGGTCCTGCATCAAAGCAAGAAATCGCCTGGGCATCATCACAGGCAGCACTTGGAATAGGTATAAGAGACGGGGGAGGACATTCATCTTTACAATGGCTATCCGCCCGAACCATGAAGCCTCCAGGTCCTCCCACTGCTCCAGATTGGTCGCTATGTTCCTGGCTAAACCTTTATAGTTGGCTGAGAAAAGCTCAGAGAGGTCAGAGGTCAAGTTGACCCCTAAGTATCTGATTTGTTTGTTGGCCCATTTAAAAGGAAAGGTCATAAGTACATAAGTACATAAGTAGTGCCATACTGGGAAAGACCAAAGGTCCATCTAGCCCAGCATCCTGTCACCGACAGTGGCCAATCCAGGTCAAGGGCACCTGGCACGCTCCCCAAACGTAAAAACATTCCAGACAAGTTATACCTAAAAATGCGGAATTTTTCCAAGTCCATTTAATAGCGGTCTATGGACTTGTCCTTTAGGAATCTATCTAACCCCTTTTTAAACTCCGTCAAGCTAACCGCCCGTACCACGTTCTCCGGCAGCGAATTCCAGAGTCTAATTACACGTTGGGTGAAGAAAAATTTTCTCCGATTCGTTTTAAATTTACCACACTGTAGCTTCAACTCATGCCCTCTAGTCCTAGTATTTTTGGATAGCGTGAACAGTCGCTTCACATCCACCCGATCCATTCCACTCATTATTTTATACACTTCTATCATATCTCCCCTCAGCCGTCTCTTCTCCAAGCTGAAAAGCCCTAGCCTTCTCAGCCTCTCTTCATAGGAAAGTCGTCCTATCCCCACTATCATTTTCGTCGCCCTTCGCTGTACCTTTTCCAATTCTACTATATCTTTTTTGAGATACGGAGACCAGTACTGAACACAATACTCCAGGTGCGGTCGCACCATGGAGCGATACAACGGCATTATAACATCCGCACACCTGGACTCCATACCCTTCCTAATAACACCCAACATTCTATTCGCTTTCCTAGCCGCAGCAGCACACTGAGCAGAAGGTTTCAGCGTATCATCGACGACGACACCCAGATCCCTTTCTTGATCCGTAACTCCTAACGCGGAACCTTGCAAGACGTAGCTATAATTCGGGTTCCTCTTACCCACATGCATCACTTTGCACTTGTCAACATTGAACTTCATCTGCCACTTGCACGCCCATTCTCCCAGTCTCGCAAGGTCCTCCTATAATTGTTCACCCTCAGGGACTCCACCACCTCCCCACTCAGTGTCACATTCAAAGCTTCTGACTTGGCCATGTTTACCCTGAATCCTGACACTGCCGAGTACTCGTCAATAAGGTGATTGAGTTTTGGGAACGTGACCAGAGGGCGCGTCACGTACAACAAGACATCGTCCGCGAATAGGGCTAGTTTGTGTGTTCTTTCCACCACTCTAGCTCCCGAGATTTCTGGGTCAAGCCTCAGTCGTGAAGCAAGGGCAGCCCTGTCTAGTGCCTCTAAAGAGCTGGAACAACTCCAAACTACCACCGTTGACTTTCACACAGGCTCTGAGAGATGTATAAAATGCCTGTATCCAGTCCCTAAACTGCACCCCAAAACCAAGAGTCTCCAATACCTTGTACATAAAGGTCCAGTGAACCCAATCGAAGGCTTTTTCTGCGTCCAAACTAAGAAGACACAGAGGATCTGATTTCGTTTAGCAAGGTACATAAGGTCCAGCGTTCACCTAATATTATCCATAGCCTTCCGATGGGATACAAAGCCCACTTGATCTGGGTGTATGAGAACCAGGAGCAGTGGCGCTAACCTATTTTTCAACACTTTTGCCAAGATTTTAACATTGGCATTTAAAACCGAGATAGGCCTATAAAAGCCACAGTCCTCGGGATCTTTGCCCGGCTTGGGTAACACCGCTATCCAGGCCTCCATCATAGTGGGGGGCAGGACCCCTCCCGCTCCCACCTGATTGAACATGTCTGCAAGAAGCGGCGCCAATTCAGCCGCAAACCTCTTGTAGAACTCGTTAGGGAACCCATCTAGCCCTGGTGATTTATAGGAAGGCAGACTGCTGATAGCCTCCTGGATTTCCAAAGGAGTAACTGGTTTGTCTAGCATTGCTTGCTGTTGGTAAGTCAGTGAGGGAAATGCACTCTCCCTCAAATAGTCCTCTATAGACTCTACTGTAGGAGTGATCTCCTGCGTATAAAGTGTTCGATAAAACTCCCCAAACTGCTCGCGCACCTGCGTGGAAGTTTGCAACATGTCGCCTCCAGCATCCCGCACCTGCCTAACCATTCGATCAATTTTTTGCCTATGCATCCGTATAGCCAGTAGACGGCCCGCTTTATTTGCGAACTCGTAAGACCCCGCTCTATGCTTCGCCTGCAGCACACTAAGGTGTTCAGAATAAATAGAGTCCAACAACATTCTCTCTCTACTCAACTCATGCCAGATCTGGGGAGACCGATTTGCCTTATGCTGGTCTTTCAGACTATGTATCTTCTCTAAACAAGCCGCAACTTGTGCCTTCCGGGCCTTGGAGCGTCTACTAGCCAATTTCAAAAAATAGCCTCGGGACATTGCCTTCATGGCGTCCCACACTACTGGAAGTGGAGGCCCGGTGTCTACATTTAAATCCAGATATTCTTTTAACATGCTTCTATAGCCCTCCATCACTTCCTCCTCCTGCAATAAACTAACATTTAGGGTCCACCTCCTATTTTTGGTTTCCGTCCTTACGTTAGGCAGGGAGACCCAAACCGGAGCATAATCTGAAAGTGTTATGTTGCCTATTCCTGCCTCTGGCCCTCTTTCCACTAAATTGGTGTCTACAAAGATGTAATCTATGCGTGAGTATGAATTGTGTACTGACAAGTAAAAGGTATAATCCCTCTCAGTCCTATGAGTCAGCCTCCAGAGGTCCAGCACTCCTAAGGAATAAGCCATGGACTCCAGTGCTGCAGTCTCTTGTTTCCCCTCCGCCCTAGCGGCTCCCGTACGGTCCAGCCCGGGATTCATCACTGTATTGAAATCACCACCCAATATTATTGAACCTTTGGCAAATTCTGCCAAGGAGTTCCGCACCTTCTCAAAAAACTCCCCCTGCCCACTATTTGGGGCATATATGGATGCGATCGTTAAGTCTACCTGATCCACTTGTATGTGGAGAAACAAAAAACGCCCTCCTGGGTCCTTCTTAATGTGCACTACCTGTGCCGCCACTGAGGAATGTAGCAAAATCGCCACTCCCCTTTTTTTAGATGCTTCTGTGGATGCAAAGTATGCCCCCCCGGTAGCCCGCACAGGAGAGAAACCTTTCATGCTGACGGTGCAAGTGTGTCTCCTGCAAAAGGACTATGTGTGGCTTAAGCTGCTGCAGTTCCTTAAAAAAGTTTTGTCTCTTTTTAGGCATGTTCAAACCTTTTACACTGTAAGACAAGACTTTCAAATCAGCACTCATTTATGAAGACAATTAAAGCACATATTAATACTGAGCATCAAACATTTTTCTCTTCCCTCGTGAACATCCCCTGTCCCAGCTAACAGTGTAACTTCCCTAAAGTAACATACCATTTTACCCTATGGCTGTCGAGATCCACCCCCTCCCCATCCTCCCCTCCCTCCCCTCCTAACCCCCCTCAGGATCATACCCCCACCAAACAGAGCCTGAAGCCCTGGTTGGGAAAAAGGAACCCCCGGCATACTCCACGTGAACCAAACAGCCAAACCTGTCCCACTGGCCCCAAGAACGTCCCCCTCCACCCACTTCTGTATTCCCCCTAACTTTTTTTTTTTGCACCACCCGTCCTCCACAGCCCTTGCCACCCTCGTAATAACACAACATCAAATAACTCTTTGAACACCATATTAACTTGTCACCATCATAACTGGCACCTGCAGCTAAGAAGAAGAAATAATGTGAGAAAAGAAAGGAAAACCGAAAAACAATGTCATGTCTTAGCTCCCCGTTTCAGGGACTTCTGTGGTACTCTGTTCCACTTCTGCAGTTTAGCTCTGGTCGGAGCCAGGTCTCCCGGAGGCACTGCTGTTTGGGTCAGACCCACCTCGTGCAGGAACTTCCACGCCTCCGCAAGCTTACGGAATCGTCGTTGTTTACCACTGACCATAAAGCTCAAAGCAAAAGGGAATGCCCATCTATAGGGTATCTTTTCTTTTTGCAAAATATCCAACACTGGTCGCAGCACACGCCGCTGGTTTAGGGTGAACAGCGACAGGTCTTGATATACCGATATCTTCGCCTCATTGTATTCCAGTGATGGGTTTTGGCGCACTTTTAGCCATACTTTCTCTTTGAACACATAGGATGTAAATTTCACAATTATATCTCTGGGTCTCTTGTCTTCTGGCTTCCCAAGCGATCTATGTGCGCGATTAAACAAAGCCACCTCTGGATCAAGTTGTTCCCCCAGAATCTTCTCGCACAGCAAGCGTGCTTTTGTGGGCACGTCCTCCATATTCCCTGCTTCAGGAACTCCGCGGAACCTAAGGTTTTGCCTCCTTCCTCGGTTCTCGAGGTCATCCATTTTATATTGTAGCTCCTCCGACTGCTCTGTCAGCTGCAGAAAACGAGCGTCCATCGCTTCTGCTCTCTCGGCCTGCTCTTCTGCACGCTCCTCCAATGCCTCGACCCTGCCCCCCAGCTCGCGGAGATCAAGGCTTATGGCGTCCACATGCTCAAGGATTTCTACTTTGGACGCCTTGATCTCTGCTCGGATTTCCTCCAGGTATTTTGCCAGCTCTTTGGTAAAGCCTGTTTTTGGGGCAGGTCTCTGCATTTCCGCTTGCGAGGAGGCAGACTCTGAACCTGATGAGGGCCCCGGGGCCGATGACACGTGGCGTACTCGACTCCTTGCCCGCTGGCGCGCCGAACTTCTCTTGCCTTTGCGCAGCTGGGTCGCTGGGGCTTTGCTCATGGTGTTTCCGGATTCAGTACCCTTCCGTGTGGGTGTTCCGATGCGATACCAGATTCGGGTATCCGCACTATTTGCAATTTTAAAGTGGGAGAGAATGGAGCTACGGGCTCAGGCGTCCATTCAGATCCGTGACGTCACCGGAAATTAAATTTATTTTTTTACACATGTACCTCAAAGATAACTTTCAAAAGGGAAACCAGCATTGAAAATGTTTTACCTTAAGGTATGTGCATAAAAATAGAATGCATACTTCACACGTTCAGGCAGCCAATCAGGAGCAAAAGAGTATATACACATTTGGCCATAGATTGTCAGATATGAACACCCTCAAGCCCTGCTCTTCTTTTATGCATGGGCGCCAAGATTCCAAATATGTAAACCACTTTGCTTGTACTACAGAAAGGTGGTAGATCAAAATTCAAGAATCACATTATAGAATATTATTGTAATACAGCATCAGCACGTACATGTACATGAGCACAGTTACACCAACCATAGACCAACATAAGGAGAAATTAGGTCCTACCTGATAATTTTCTTTCCATTAGTCCTTCCCAGTATTCCAGAACCTGTGGGATAGTTGTGTCCATCAACCGGAAGGTGCAGATACAGAACTGAAAACTGAGCTAAGACATGTATCTCTAGGCGTTCAGTCTAGTTCCTCAGTATTTATGTAGACAAGCAGTAAGGATAATAATCAGAATAAACACAACAACCTTAAACAACTTGCTAACCCAACACTAAGTAGATGAGCAAACATATGTGGACCTCTCTCATCTCTGGACAACTTGTAGAGAATCATAGATATGCAGGAAGCACCATGCAAGGTGACAGTCATTATTTGGCCCATTACTTTGCACTGACTAAACATCTCAGAAAACTTGGGTGGACCTCTGGAATAGTGGGAAGGACTAATGGAAAGAAAATTATCACGTAAGACCTAATTTCTACTTTCACTGCATAGCTTCCCACTATTCCAGAACCCGTAGGATGTATAAAAGTAATCCCTAGAGTGAGTGGAATCCTGGCACCACCGCTCTGAGGACTGAAGCCTAAAACTGTCTTCAAAGTGCACCATAACATCTACCCTGTAGTGCTTGCAAAGGTATGCAGCGTCAACCATGTCACAACCTTGCAAATATCTGCAAGAGACAGTAACATAGTCTCCACACAGGATGTTGCTGTACACCTTGTAGAATGAGCCCGCAAGACCTGAGGAGCGTCAGCATTACCTTACGCTGTGCAAGGTACTGAGTTAGTCTAACTGAGGCTTCAAGGCCTACTCTGCATCAACCTTAGACCTCTAGGAGAGCAGCTCTGACATTCCCTCCTCCCCTCACAGTCTGATCCCCTGGGAATGTCAGTGAAAGACAGGGTGTCTCCTAACAACTGTGCTTCTGAGCAATAAAACAGACCAGAATCTGCACAGGAAAACAATAGAAATATACCACTGTGCTAGTTCACAGGAATTCACACTTCCTTGGTGAATCAGGATACATAGGATCAAAGCAAACCAAATTATGTCATAGTCCGGTATGTGGGAAAAGAATTCAGTATTTAAACACATTCTCTGTCACACACACACACACACGCACTCCCTCCCATATCTACACAGACTCTCATTCACTGAAAGGCATCCGGCAGACCCTGAGACACACTGAAGTACTGCTGTGTTATCTTTCTACCCTAAGCGCAGTAAGCTGATTTCTAGATGAAATACCTTTTGCCAAGCAACACTTGTGTGTTGTATTATTGTGCTACAAATCCTCCTGCTCATAAGACGTGAATTTGTGACCAAAAGGAAGGAACCCAGAGAACCTGGCAGGGGCCAGGGGAGGGGGAGGAGTAAGTAGGCAATAGTTTATCTGATGGGACATGCTGGGGGTTGGGGGAGTGTGGACGTGGTAGGGGTGGGGGTATGCTGGGTGACGGGAGGAAGGCTGGAGGGGAATATGTACAGAGCGGGTGATGGTGGTGGGAAGGTGTGGTGGTGTGTAACTGGTGTGTCATTGCAATAAATGTTCACTTACTGTCACTAAAAATTTGTCTCAATGAGTCTTTGCCTGGCTTGGACACCCAGCTGGTGGGCACTCTGCTCTGCTCTGTGGCCGGGAGGTGGAATGGGTTCATCATCTTGATCTGGGTCCTGCTGCTCTGGTTGTTGTGGATCCTCTAGGATGGCCTGTCCTCTGCACAGGGCCAGATTATGTAGCATGCAGCAGGCCATAAACATCTTGGCAACCTTTTGGGGGCTGCACAGGAGCTTCTCTCCAGAACAATCTAGACATCGGAACCTGTTTTTCAGTTGTCCAAAGGTGCACTATATGATGCCACGTGTGGTCCGATGTCTGCTGTTGTAGTCCTCCTCTGGCCCTGTTTGTGGGTGAACTATGGGGGTCATGAGCCACGTCCGCTGTGGGTAGCCTCTGTCACCTTTGGGGAGAAGCAGAATGAGAAACATGAGTGGGTACCTTGTGGTGGTGTGAGAATTGTGGGTTGTGGAGTGACCTGGAAGAAGACAGTGCTGAGGGTTGCCCGGTGGAGGAGGTATAGCTTTGGCTGATCCATGTTGCACTTACCTAGGAGCCATCCGCCAGTGATCTTCCTCGGTCAAACCTGCGTAAGATTCCAGAGTGCTGTAATATGTAGGCGTCATGGGTTGAACCTGGGTATCGGCCACACACATCTACAATCTCCCCCTGGGCATCACACACAACTTGCATATTCAAGGCGTGGAATGCTTTCCTGTTCTTATAGGTGGCCTCTCTTGCCTGGGGGGGGGGGGTCTGAGAGCAATATGTGTGCAGTCAATGATGCCTATGACCAAGGGGAGGCGAGCTACAGCATAGAAGTGAGTCATGCTCTTTTGCAGGGCCTGGGGGGGGGGGGGAAGGTGATGTACTCCGAGGTGTGGGTAAGAAAGGCATCAAGGAACTGGATGAGGCAGTTTGAAATGGCAGGCTGGGTGAGGACCATGTTGACAGCTAGCACAGACTGGAAGCTCCCAGTGGGCAAAAAAGAGAGAGAGGCGGTGATCTTGAGGTGCACAGGGATGGGATTGTTCCTACGGGTCCTGGCCTGCAGGAGGGGTTGGAGCTGCTCACAAAGGTGCTGAATGGCAGCCATGTCAAAACAGTACCAGTTGAGACACTGCTGGTCAGTAAGGTCTAGGAAGCTGGTACGGGGCCTGAAAACTCGGCGATGTGAGTATCTCCTGTGGCGCCTCCCCTCCAAACTCTCCTCTTCCTCTAACATGTCAGCCAACTGTGCATTCAGTGCATATATTTCCAGACACTACAGGTGCAACCCAATGACCCCAGTGCTCATCTCTCCCTACCAACCTGGTGAAACCTACCACCAACAAACATAAGCTGACACTCACTCTCCCACCACCGACAAACAATGCAGTCACACACAGCACAGCCACACAGCAAGCACTCTCTCAGCCACTGCAAACACTCTTGCCACACCCTCTAGCCATTCTCTCTCCAAGCAGCAACCAACAGTCTTCACAAACACACACACAGCAGCAGCACACAGGACAAAGAGAGAAACACAGACACAAAACAGGTAAGGGGATGCAATGAATGGAATGTGGGCTTGGGGATAGTGAATGGAGGGGGAGGGGATGAGGGAGATACAGAGGAAGTAGTAGTAGTAGATGGGTGGGGGGGAGCCTAGCAGTGGTGGGAAAGCTGAAAAGGTGAAACACAAAGGAGGCAAGTGAGGGTGAAAATGTTCAGACTAGGGAACACAGACAAACGGTAACACGGCACTGAACAACTCTCAACTTTCTCTCTAACCAAATATTCCTCCACTCTCCAACTCCACAAAATTGCTATTGGGTCTAAAGATGACAAAGCTCTTACCATAGACACTTTTATATTAGGTCTAACTCTGTACTTCCAAATTCCCGCCAATGTGAAATCATTTTGCTATCCGTTATATGCTGGAGACGTTTATTTCGTAAGACTGCCCAAGACACACCTTCAACACGCTCCCTCTGGAGATGTTTTGAACTGGATGTACTAGTGGTAAGAACGTTCTTTTTCTTTCTTTTTGATTATTCGCTTTGGACGTTTATCTTTGAGAAAGACGTCCATCTGCCTTTTAGGACACTTTTTGGAAGTTTTTCTCTTTCAAAAATAAGCCCATGAGCCTCTTTGTTCCGAAGCTCCACAGACTGGTTGAGATGAAATGCTGCTACCACTTTCAGAAGAGAGAAAGGAACCATGCGCAAGGAGACCCCTGCCTCCGAAAAGTGGAGAAAGGGATCCTAACAGGAGACAGCCTGAAGCTCTGTAACCCTATATGCCGATCCAACAGTCACCAAGAGCACTGTCTTTCTTCCAGAGTGGCTCAAAATGAGGCTTCCATTCTGGACACAGCATACGAAAGGGTTGCCGCAAGCAGCCCACTCCATGCAAGTCTTAGGATATCTAAGTGAGCCACAAGAGACATCTTCAGCAGTCAGCCCCTGAAACAGGCCAAAGCCGCAACATGAACTTTTAGAGAACCCAATACAAATACTTTCTGAAGGCCTGCCCGGAGAAATGCTAAGATGTGCGCAACCTGAGCAGAGAAGGGAGAAAGTTCACAGTCAGAACATCAACCCTCGAATGTCATGGATGTACAGTATTTCTGAGCCTGAAGCAAGATAGGAATATCTGAATCAGAATAACCTTTTCGTCTCAACTGAGCCCTTTCAATGGCCAAGCCATAAGACCAAAGGGGCATGGATGCTCCATGATTTAGTAGGCTGTATACGTGCGGAAGATGGAGAAGATCCCCGTCCAGCAGTCAAATCAGATCCGCATGCCATGGCCTCTGCAGCCAATTTGAGGCTTTGAGAATTATTCAACCCTGGTGCAATGCAATCCTTTTCAACATGCAGCCTAGCATGGGCCAAGGAGGGAAGACATACAGTAGATGCCGTATTACAGCCCTGGCAGGAGACACATCAATTCCCATCAAGCAAAGTTCTTTCCAATGGCTGAAGAACTTGGGCACATTGGAATTCCGTTTCATCACCATCAAGTCCAGATGCAGAGAACCCCATTGGTCAACTATCAGCTAAAACCCTAGCTGGATAATTCCTATTTTCCTGGGTCCAAGGAGTGCCTGCTGAGAAAGTCCGCCTCCTCATTCAAGGACCCATGTGATGTGAACTACCGACAAGCAGAGAAGATTTCTCTCTGCCCAACTCATAAGGAAGGCTGCCTTCACCAACACCAGATGGCTGCAGATTCTGCCTTGCTTGTTAAAATAAACCACTGCCATCATATTGTTGGAGAAAACTTGGACCTGGGCCCTGGCCAGAAAGGGAGTGAAGGCATTCCGCACTGCCTTGAGCTCCAAGCAATTTATAAACCATGTGCCCTGTGCCAGATGGAACTTGCAATGACCTCCCCAACCTGACTTGCTGGTGTTCGTTGTCACCATTTCCCATTGCTGGTGTTCGTTGTCACCATTTCCCACTGTGTTATCAGAAAGGGAGTTCCAATGGAGCTCCAATGGTCAAATTCCTGGGCGACAGCCACCAATGCTTACTCTATCTGGCAATCAGCATCCAAGGTCATACTTCTGTGACACTAGAGACCAGCTGCTTGGAAGAGACTCCTGTAAAGGCTGCATATGAGCCCCTACCCCATGGCACCACTTCCATTGCTGTTGTCATTGATCCCAGAACCTGGATGTAGTTCCAGACCCTGGGTGTGCCATGACTGAGGAGAAGATGAATCTATTGAACCAGTTTCGACCTCCTGCGTTCTGTGAGAAAGATCCTCTCCCGTGCTGTGTCGAATAGAATGCTCAGAAACTCCAATGTCTGCAATCGAGTTAGTTGTCACAGATTCAGGGATGGTGAGCCCTTGGACTGAAGCCAGGGCTGCAACAGACAAGTCTTCTGGGATGGCACAGGGCACAACTGGACAAAGCAGAGGCAAGACAGAAGCTGGATCCAGACAAGACAAGGAAGCAAAGCAAAGGGCTAGAACTGAACCCAGACAGGAACGCTGCAAGACATAGGACAAGACTAAAACTGGGTTCAGCCACTGCAAGACAAGGCAGGACAAGAACTGGATCCAGACACGAAGAAGAGCAAAACAAGACAAGGCACAAAACATGGCAAACAAAGCAGTGTAGAATAAAGACAAGGAAGGAACGGAGCTTGGCTGTAGCAGGAACCAGGAATGAAGCTTGGCTATAGCAGGAACCAGGAACGGAGCTTGGCTGTAGCAGGAGCCAGGAACAAAAGGTAGAACACTCATAGGGGCCGCAAGGCCGAACTGGAACCCACACATAACAGAGTCCAAGCACATGGGCCCCAAGGCCAAACTGGAACCCAAACAAACAGAAAGAGAGGGGAAAGGAACAGAACGAGATCCCCTAAGAAAATACTAACTAGGCAGTACATGCTGCGTAGAACACAGCCACAAACAAAAAGTCAAAAGACCATTACATGCAGGCACAAACAGTAACCAAAGGGTAAAAGGCAAACCCAACAAAGAGACAGCTCAAACTGTGCCTGAAAGCACAGTCAAACAAAAGAGCAGCTCACACAGGCTCAAACAGCAGATTCAACAAGTAAAGAGATAAAGGCAAACCCACACAAAGAGACAGCTCACACTGTGCCTGAAAGCACAGTCAAACAAAAGAGCAGCTCACACAGGTTTAAACAGCAGATTCAACAAGTAAATGCAAATCTACACAAAGAGACATCTCACAATCAGTGGCGTGGGCCTGGGTGGGCCCGGGCCCACCCACTTAGGGCTCAGGCCCATCCAACAGTAGCACATGGTAATGAAAATGCTGCTCTCCACAATACTGGCACCTTCGCATTCTCGGTTTTCAGCGCATGCCTGCTGCAGACTACCAAGGTGGAGACTGGAGAGAAGCATTTTCCCATCAGCTGAGATATTTGTTTGATGTGGGGATGGGGGAGAGAACATTTGGTGCCCACCCACTTCTTGCCTAGGCCCACTCAAAATCTGCTGTCTGGCTACGCCCCTGCTCACAATGTGCCTGAAAGCATGTAGCTAAATGGAAGAGCAGCTCACACAGACTCAAACAACAGATTCAGTAAGTAAAGGGTTAAAGGGAAACCACACAGAGAGAAAGCTCACAGCTGTGTTAGAAAGCACAGCTAAATGAAAGAGCAAGTTCTCACACTCAAACAGCAGATTCAGTAAGTAAAGGCTAACCACACAGAGAGACAGCTAAATGGAAGAGCAAGTTCTCACAGACTCAAAGAGCAGATTCAGTAAGTAAAGGGTTAAAGACAAACCACACAGAAAGCCAGCTCACAGCTGTGCTAGAAAGAACAGCTAAATGGAAGAACAAGTTCTCAACAGACTCAAACAGCAAATTCAGCGACAAGATTCAGAGGAACAAAACTATACAGGAATCAAAACATGCAGGAATAAAGCCAAGCAGCAACTGGATCCAAACAGGGAACACAAAGACAAGGTTAAAAGACCTGTTGCAAAGACAAAGCATGAAAGTTCCAAGGTGCATTATAAAGGACTTTGCTGATGATGTCACGACTAGGAATGAGGCATGGATTCAGGAACAGCAGAGTGAAGCTTGGACGCAAGAACACCAGAGCGAGGCTTGGATAACAGGAAAACAGGCAGCAGAAGCAGCCATGCAGGAAAAAGGCAGCCCGGAGACGTTGCAGAGCCAGATTACTGGAAAAAAGTGAATCTGGATGCAGGGCACGGCCACAGCCGTGACATTAGTCTGCTCTTCTTAAAATTCATCACCTAACCCAAGAACTGCAGAAGATGGACAACTGTCTGTTGCTGCCACACTGTCCAAATAGAACAATTCACGAACGAGCCAGTCATTGAGAGGTGAATTCTGATTCCCAAGCGCCGAAGGAAAGCCGACACCACCACCACAACCTTGGTAAACATTCTTGGTGCCATGGAAAAACCGAGGGGTAAAGCCCTGAACTGGAAGTGATGGCCCAGCACCGCAAAATGAACCCTCTGATGCAGTGCTATATGGATATATGCAAGTACCTCTCCTTGAGATTGAATCTACAGTGACCTTAACCTCGACCACCTAAGTTCTCTTTCGACATGAAGACTGCCCCTCCACCTCTGACCCTATCTCCTGTACCCTACCTCCTCACCCTGCTGTATGAGTGGAATGTTCCCTACTTTCCTGTCATATTTTTTAGTTCCTTTTCCTATTGTATTCTATTTTAATTGTGAACTGCTTTGATCTGCTTGTTAGCAAAAGTGATATAGCAAATATGAATAAACTATAAACTAGCTGAGAGAAGGACTTCCTGTCTGCACGAAAGGAAGATTTGGCTTGCCTGAAAGCAGGACTTCTGACCATATTGCTGATGACCAGGCCGGTACCATCTGCTATCTCAAAAGCAACAGGCCTCTGAGAACAGATGGCCAGAGACGTTTGGCTTATTCTCCGGCAACCACTGTGGCTTAGTACCCCCAGTTCTTTCATCAAGTTACTGAGACCTTCTCCAGTCACGTGCACTGAAAGGGAAATTTAATTGGACGTGACTTTGATGTTGCATCTGCTGCCCAATGCCGCAACCAGAGCTGTCAACGTGCCGTGATAGCCAAAGACATACTGAGGGCATAGGAGCCAACTTTTCAAAATTATTGAGGGTGCTAAGCCCAATGGAAATAACCCTTCCCTGGACACATACAAGGAATTTTCTCAATATTGGGGGGTGCTCAAGTACCCACAGAGTCGGCTCCAATGACTGAGGGCCATAACCTGTAACATGTCATAAATAACATCTACCAAGTAGGGCAACCCTGCTTCAAGCTGGGTGCTATGGCACCTGTCTTGTCTTGCCAACTCCTGATGCCACTTCAGGCATACTCTTGCCACACACAAGCTGCACCACTGTCATTTGAAGGCCCAAAGAGGCCACTTCAATGGCTTGTTTCAGTGAGCCTTCTAGCTTCCTATCCTGTAGGACTTTTTGAGCAATGCCCCCTATCACCAGCAAGGTGGTCTGCTTAGTCACCGCCCTTAAAAGGGAGTCCACCCTGGGAAGCTGCAATTTCTCTTTCTCCTCCATAGCCAATAATTAAAGGTGAGCCATGGCTCTTCTTACTCTCAGCCCCACGTCCAGCGAGACCCATTCTGCTGTAATTAGGTCCTAAATGTCAGAATGAATCGGGAAGATCTTAGAAGGACCTCTAAGCCCCTTAATGATCAATGAAGAAGGAATTCCTGATGCCAAAGCAGAAGGCTCCTCAATGGAAAGCACTACCAGTGCTTCAGAAACAAGAGTACTGAGCTCCTCTTTATGAAACAACCTCAGTACTTTCAGCTTATCCCCCACCTCAGCTCTCCGTCCTCTAATGATTCCTTTACAATGCTCCTCTGAATAGACAAAGGCCACATCAGATAAGGAGGGAGAAGCAGAGAGCCTCATCTGCCCACTCCTGGAGGTCTAAATGAGATCTCTTAGGAGCCAGAGGGGCAGTGGGATGAGAAACTGAAGCACCCTGCAGCAACTCTTACTATCCCTGCTTCAGTAAATAGGCCTGGTATAGGAGCAATATAAACTCCAGACAAAACAAAGATCCTGATGCAGCTGAATGCTGTCAGGCCCCCAGATTGTAAAATGGTTGCTGTGCTCCACTTGTGGTCAGACAGAGGCTGTTCCTCACTGCCAGTGGGCCCTGACTAAAAGATGCCCATTCCCATACTCTCCTGTATCAAACCACACACCGGCCCTGCCGTAGAGCCCAAAGTCCCCAGCACATTTGGATGCTGCCCCAAATCCAAAGACGTGCTTCTACCGACTATTTCCTTCACATCCCGTGTGCACTGCAGCGCCCTGATACCAGTCGGTGAGTCCCACAGCAGGATTTATTTATTTATTTATCTCATTTGTACCCCACAGTTTCCCAACAGTGTCAGGCTCAATGTGGCTTACAATGCACCACAGAGGCAGACGCCAATGCAGTAAAATGAAGCTAATACATAGTAACATAGTAGATGACGGCAGAAAAAGACCTGCACGGTCCATCCAGTCTGCCCAACAAGATAAACTCATATGTGCTAGTTTTTGTGTATACCTTTCCTTGATTTGTACCTGTCTTTTTCAGGGCACAGACCGTATAAGTCCGCCCAGTACTATCCCCGCCTCCCAACCACCAGCCCCGCCTCCCACCACCGGCTCTGGCACAGACCGTATAAGTCTGCCCAGCACTATCCCCGCCTCCCACCCACCAGCCCCGGCACAGACCGTATAAGTCTGCCCAGCACTAGCTCCGCCTCCCAACCACCAGCTCTGCCACCCATTCTAGGCTAAGCTCCTGAGGATCCCTTCCTTCTGAACAGGATTCCTTTATGTTTATCCCATGCATGTTTGAATTCCGTTACTGTTTTCATCTCCACCACCTCCCGTGGGAGGGCATTCCAAGCATCCACCACCTTCTCCGTGAAAAAAATACTTCCTGACATTTTTCTTGAGTCTGCCCCCCTTCAATCTCATTTCATGCCCTCTCGTTCTACCGCCTTCCCATCTCCGGAAAAGGTTCCTTTGCGGATTAATACCTTTCAAATATTTGAACGTCTGTATCATATCACCCCTGTTTTTCCTTTCCTCCAGGGTATACATGTTCAGGTCAGCAAGTCTCTCCTCATACGTCTTGTAACGCAAATCCCATACCATCCTCGTAGCTTTTCTTTGCACCGCTTCAATTCTTTTTACATCCTGAGCAAGATACGGCCTCCAAAACTGAACACATTACTCCAGGTGGGGCCTCATCAACAACTTGTACAGGGGCATCAACAACTCTTTTCTTCTGCTGGTCACACCTCTCTCTATACAGCCTAGCAACCTTCTAGCTATGGCCACCGCCTTGAGATAATGGGGAAGAGTAGGAATGGACAGAAGGTGAAGGGAAACTTTGAGGGAAGAGGGAAGGGGGATGTGTCAAAATGTCTCTAGATCGATGCGCTTCCAGCAGTGGAGACACTGGAAGAGGCCATGGGATAAGCACTTCTGAATAACATGGTCTTCAGAGATTTCCTGAAAGTTAGATGATCTGTGATGGTTTTGATGGTCCTCGGCAAAGAATTCCAAAGCTGAGTGCTAATGAAAGAGAAGGAGGTAGCATATGTGGACTTGTACTTGATGCCGTTGCAGTTTGGATAACGAAGGGTAAGATTTGAACGGGAGAGTCGGAACGTATTCCGAAGCGATAGGATGATGAGATCTATCATATAGCCAGGTACTTCACCATATAGGATTTGGTGAACTAGAGAGCAGAGTTTAAAGGTGATACGATCTTTGACAGGAAGCCAATGTAGTTTCTTTCGGAGGGGCGTGGCACTCTCAAACTTGGTCTTTCCACAAACCAATCTGGCCGCTGTATTTTGGGCCATCTGCAGTTTCTTAATTAGTTGCTGTTTACATCCAGCATACACTCCGTTACAGTAATCTAAATGGCATAGCACGACGGACTGTATGAGGTTGCGAAAGACCTCTCGAGGGAAAAATGGTTTTATTCTTTTTAGTTTCCACAGCAAGAAGAACATCTTCTTTGTGGTGGTGTTAACGTGTTGTTCGAGTGAAAGTGAGCGGTCAAGGGTGACTCCTAAAATTTTGAGGCTATCTAGTATGGGAAGGTGTAAGATGGGGGTAAATTAATGTGGGAGGTCTGTACTTGTTGTGCTGAGATGATAATAGTAGGCAGTGTGTTTTGTCAGCATTCAGCTTGAGTTTGAAAGAAGATGCCCAAAAGTACATCGTATTTAAACAGCGGTTAACTTCTCTAGAGATCTCGGACAAGTCATTTTTGAAGGGAATATAAATAGTAACATCATCAGCATAAATATGCGGGTTAAGTCCTAAGTTACTTAAGGTCTTGGCCAGTGGAATCATCATAATATTGAAGACAGTTGGCGATAGCGGAGAGCCTTGAGGGACTCCACAAGTTGCTTTCTACGACTGCGATAAATCTGAGTTGGCGATTACTTGGTAAGTTCTGAAAGAGAGAAAGCCCTTGATCCAGTTATGAACATGTCCGCAGATTCCTAGGCTGTCAAGAAGGTTCAGCAGTATGGTGTGATCAACCATGTCAAAAGCACTTGACATATCGAACTGTAATAACAGTAGACTTTTGCCATGAGCTATTTCCTGCCGAAAGCTGTTAAGTAAAGTGATGAGCACGGTTTCAGTGTTGTGAAGGGAACGAAACCCAGACTGAGATTCGTGAAAAACAGAAAACTTGTCAAGATAGTCTGTAAGTTGTTTCGTCACCATGCTCTCCATCAGTTTTACAAAAAGTGGTATTGAAGCAATAGGGCGATAGTTGGCAAGGTCACCACTTTTTTTCTTGGGGTCCTTTGGAATTAGCGTAAGTAATATGTTGCCATGTGTTACAGGGAATAGACCGCGCACGAGCATAAAGTGACTACAACTGATTCAGAATGTTGCCGTTAAATTGATCCATGAAAGCACACAAGTTTGACCACATAACACGTCTATCGAAATGTGAACACTGGCTCCCCATGGAATACATGATCAACTATAAAATCCTGTTGCTAGTTTATAAAGTTTTGCATTCTGGGTCCTCAGCTTTTTTGACCTCTCATCTGATTCCCTATGTGCCCTCTAGGACATTGCGTTCCAGTCAACATCAGCTGTTCCCACCCATCAAACTGTACCAATCTCACTTCAATGTTTAGTGAAGTGGTTCCCAAACCTGGTCCTGGAGGCACCCCAGCCAGTCAGGTTTTCAGGATAACCACAATGAATATTCAAGAGAGACATTTGCATGCAGTGGAGGCAGTGCATGCAAATCTCTCTCGTGAATATTCATTGTGGTTATCCCAAAACCTAACTGGCTGGGGTGTCTCCAGGACTAGGTTTGGGAACCACTTGTTTAGTGTAATGGGCCCCACTTTGTGGAATGCCTTGCCACAAGCTCTGTGAACAGCAGATTCCCTCCCTGAGTTTAAAGATATGCTTAAAGTCCACCTGTTCCGGGAATTCTGGTGGAGCCGCTGGTCAAGATGGCCGCTACAAGATGAGCAATGGCAACCCCCGTAGACCCACAAATCAGGCATCCAGAACATTCTCCCATAGCTCTGCCCCAGGTTTCTCCCTCCATTTCTACCTGGAGGTGTTGTGAGCACTCCTGCTTGCAGCTCAGGGGTGCCAGGTGGAGCCGTTTGCGGTGTGTGCTTGTGCCCCCCCCCCCATCGGAGTTGCTACAGCGATCAGGACGGGGATCCCGGCAGACGAACGCAGCAGGGTGAAGCTGGCCCGAGGAGCGACTTTGGGGGAGAGAAGTGGCAAGGAGGCACTGTCTGGCGGTGACTAGCACTGTGGAGGGATCTGGAGC
This sequence comes from Microcaecilia unicolor, assembly GCF_901765095.1. Lineage (NCBI taxonomy): Eukaryota > Metazoa > Chordata > Amphibia > Gymnophiona > Siphonopidae > Microcaecilia > Microcaecilia unicolor. The sequence continues at coordinate 169,621,693 of NC_044034.1, read as the reverse complement.
TGCACTGTCGGAGAGGTGGATAGGGAGGTGTCCAATGCGGTACAGGCAATGATCTAGGCCCTGGGGCACGTGTCCGGACAGTGAGAGGGAGACATCGGTGGAGGTACTTGCCTTGAAACCCTCCAGGGTGCTGCTCCATCTGACAGAGAACACTTCCTGAGCCATCAACAAGGTGGAATGTACCGGGCTGCTTCTTTGGCTGATTTCTGCAAGGATTGTGAGCACTGCTGAGAGGTTTTTTTTCTCTCTCTCTTTCTCTCTGCCTCCTGGTGGTACCTGTCTGATATTCTGACTGCAGTGTGGCACTGGTGTACTGGAGATGCTTAGGGGGAGCAGTGTTTCCGTATGGCTGCCCGTGGCTCCAGGAATGACACGGAGAAGAATCACGGAGGAAGATTAAAGATGGTGGAGAAAAGTGTCCCTCCCTCGCCTACAGTGAGATTCACCTGGGTGTCGGAAATAGTTACAGAGGTTCGCTAGGCTGTGGAACAGGCCATGGGAACACAGTTGCAACAAATTATTTATAAATTGGATGGCATGGAACACCACTTTGCTACTTTCACCAAAGATCTTCAGGAGGTTCAACAGACAGTCAGAGAGGTGGAAACTTTGACTCAAGAATCTTCACTGGAAATCAAGAGCCCTCAAGGTAAGGTTGCTTCCTTGGAAGAGAAGGTTGATGATTTGGAAAATTGTTCTCACAGGAACAATCTGAGACTTGTTGGATTGCCGGAATTGGTACATGATGCAGAATTACATGATTTTCTGGAAGCCTGGTTCCCTAGATTCTTGCAACATCAAAGTACGGCTGGCCCTTTGTACATAGAATGTGCACATCGACTGAGTCCCAAAAGATCATCTACGGAACGTCCCAGGATAGTCATTTTTAGACTGCTTCATTATCATCATAAAATGGAGATATTGTCTGCTCTCCAAAGCGGTAAAACTCTGGATTATGAAGGACATAAGATCTTGTGTTTTCAAGACTATTCTACCAAAGTCTCTCTTCAGCATAAACAGTTTTCTCTGCTTTGTGGCCATTTACACAAGTTGCAAATAAGTTTTAGTTTGTTATATCCGGCTAAGCTGTGGATCCATCACAATGGAACTTTCCAATATTATGATACAGTTGAGGCGGCCCAAGCTTTTGTGGATCAGCTGGAGTGATAGGCCAAGCACATCCAAATGACTCTTGAGAGTTTCAGTATTATGCCTGGGACTTCTTTGGTTGTGGTTAAGAGGATGGGGGGAGTATATTGTGTGTTGCTTCTATGTTTGTAATTTTAATGGAACCCTGTATGTGTGGGTAAAACCACATTTTGTTTAGTAAAGGTTTTTTTTTTCTCACAGGCTGAGTCTCCGCAGAAGATAGTATGATTGGGGCGGTGGGGGCACTGGCTGGGATGACCTTATCGCCCTATAGAGTGGTTATCAACTTTTTGTATCATTTGTATAAAGCTATCACGTAATGTCCTTCAAAATAGTGACCTGGAATGTGGGAGGTATCTCTTTTCCAAATTAAGCGTCAGAAAATACTTCAAGTGCTAAACCATCAAAAGCTTTGTTGCTGGTGGGTTGGTTCTTATTTTGAATCTCCAGCACAGACCAAAGAGGCGGGTGTCATTATATTAGTTTGGAAAGGGATCCAGCTAGCTACTCATAAAATTATTCATGATGATGCTAGGCAAATTTTATGTTTCAACATTTTTATTGAAGACATAACAGGAACATTCTTACAATCATTGATACCACATCTGCCAAGCAAAAACTATACAACAACCTGTTATTACTGTCTCCAAGAGTTTTTCTTTTCCCCCTTCCTCCCCAATCCCACCCCTCCCCCCGTTTTTATTGATACTTATGCTTTATTATCATCTTAATGTGTTGAGGATCAAGCTTCTTCCCCTATGAGACAAAGAATCTACATAAGCACCCCAAATTTTCATAAATGTTTTCTTTCTTTTTAGTGAACGTTTGGCTTCTTTAGCTTCCCACGTCATTAACTGGTGGACAAGGTTCCGCCAGTGCCAATAATCTGGCCCTATATCATTTGTCCAGTTTTGCAAGATACATTTCTTTGCCAGCAATGTTATTTTACGTAAAAATAAATTGTGCTCTAGTATTTGTCCTTTAAATGATCCTGGTAAATTTAACAGCATCTGCACTGGTGTACCTGCTAACTTTCGACCTAATAGTTGTGATATATAGTGAGTTATTTTCCCCCAAAACCTTCTAATCTTCCAACAGCTCCAAAAACTATGGTAAAATGTGTTGTCTGTTCTTCCACATCTCGCACACAAGGGCGTCTGCAATCCCCCGAATTTTGCTAATTGTGCAGGTGACATGTATAAAACGGAATGCACATTCCCTATATTGAGCTCCGCTGACCAATTTCGGTATCCCCTTCAGTTGCCTCTCAACATCCCATACCAATAACTTGACTCCTAAGTCCTTCTCCCAGCGCTCTTTTATCTTTTGAAGGTTTTTGGGTTTCTCATATGTCCACAGAGCTTTATGTATCCCTGAAATTGATGGCACTTCTTCAGAAATCTCTAGGAAAAAATTTCTTAGTTTCAATCCCTGTTTCTGTTCCAATCGGCCTTGATCTATTGACTGAATAAAATGTTTTAGCTGGCAGTGTGCAAATGTATCACCCCATTGAATTTTATCTGCATCCAACAGCTGATCTAAAGGTTTAATCTTTCCGTTATCGCCTATTACATCTTCCAGACATTCCAAACCTCTTTCTTCCCATCGCTGAAAGACTAGGTTTTCTATACCTGCTGTAAAGGTTGGGTTCCCTCTGATTGTTAATAGTTCTGTTACCCCACTCCCCATCTTCAATCTGTTCCCCAAGAATTGCCACGCTCTCCTAAGCGGTTTTAACAGCAAATTGTCCCTGTGTATCTCGGGAATCTGCGTCGTTTCTAATTGTATTAGGGATTTCAATCGCAGCGGATCAAAATATTCCTGTTCTAATTCTAATGGTGTGTAGTATGTTGTTCCAAATATCCAATCCCTCACATGCCGCATTAAGCAGGCCATATTGTATAACTTCAAGTCTGGTAATCCTAGCCCTCCCTGCTGCCAATTGCCCATCATGAACTGTTGTTTCATCTTAGCTTTCTTATTGGCCCAGCAAAATTTCATTACCATCTTAGTGAATGTTTTCAGGTCTTTCCCCAATATACATATAGGTATGGTCTGCATGACATACAACCACCTAGGTAGGATCACCATACGAATTAGGCATATTCTACCCATCAGCGGCAGTTGCAACTGTCTCCAACTCTCCAATTGGTGTCTAGTCTGAGTCAACAGCATCTTAATGTTAAGTGAATATAGTTCTACCACTTCTGGCGTCAGCTCTATACCCAAGTATCGAAACGAATTGGTTGCTCTTCTCAATGGGAACGTTCCCGGCCAGGACGTTGCATTCTGTATATTACTAACCAATGCTTCTGATTTCTCCAGGTTTAGTTTAAACCCAGAATAGGTTCCAAACTCTTTAAACACCTTCAGTAGTGCTTGCAAGGACTCCTCTGGATTTGTGAGCATAACTAACAAATCATCTGCGAAGGCAGCTAATTTGAATTCCTGTTTCCCAATCACCACTCCTCTTATGGCTGGCATCTCGATAATATCTCTAATCAATGGGTCTAAGTATAATGCAAAAAGAAGTGGCGACAGGGGACACCCCTGCCTAGTTCCTCTTTTTATTTCAAAGTCCTCCGAATAATTGTCATTAACCATTATTCTAGCTTGCGGTGATGTATATAGTGTTCTAATTGCTTTAATAAACCACCCTGCAAATCCATATTCATTTAGCGTGGCAAACATATAACTCCAGTCAACTCGATCAAATGCCTTCTCGGCATCAAAGCTGATCATCAATGTTGGCTTTGATTCCCTCTTTACATGTTCCAGCGCTGCGATGATTCTCCTTAAATTTTTAGCAACTGATCTTCCCTTGACAAATCCCACCTGTCCCTCCTGCACTAATTTTGGTAATATGCGACTCATGCGTCCTGCCAATATCTTAGCAAATATCTTCATTTCACAGTTCAGCAGAGAAATGGGACGATATGACTCCGGCAATGTAAGATCTCTCTTGAGTTTGGGTAGCAAAATAATTTGGGCCATGTTCAATTGTCTAGGAAGAAATCCTCTTTCTACCCACCCATTAAAAGTCTCTACCAATGCAGGCTGTATGTCTTCCCCTAATAGTTGGTAAAATTCTACTCTTAGACCATCCGGTCCTGGCGCTTTCCCTGGTGTGCTATTAGCTATTGCCCAGTGTACTTCATCAATACTTATTGGTTCGTTTAATGCTTTTTGTTCCCTTTCCAAGAGGACCGGATGGGCCACCCCCTCTAAGTATAAGTTGCTCGGAAGACCCGAGTCATGTTCTTCTGTATATAAGTTCTGATAGAAAGTTTTAAAAATATTTTGGATTTCCAAATCTGTAAAACACATTTTGCCCGTCTCATCCTTTAAAGTTATAACCCTTCTCGATGTCTGTTTCCGAGCAATAAGCCTGGCCAACATCTTACCGCCCTTACTACCATGCTTATATAATTGGAACTTATAATAAGCTTGTGACTTCATCTCTCTCTCATGGATAAGGGTATTTAAAGCCACTTGAGCTGACACCAATTCTTTCCTCATTTGGGCACTGGAAGACCTGTCATACTTCTTCCGCAATGTTACAATTTCTTTCTCTAGTCTCAGTATCTCTCTGTCTCTTGCTTTTTTAAATTGGCTTACATAACTAATGATCTCTCCTCTCAGGACCGCTTTTGCCGCCTCCCAGAATACTATTGAATCGGAGGCTGTGTTCTCATTAAAAAGTTTATATTCCTTCCAACTATTCAACAAATGTTCCCGAAATCCCGCATTATGGGTCAAATAACTTGGGAATGTCCATTGCTTAAATTTACCTCCCGCCTCCCCAGGGTTCCAAGTCGCCCAAACTTCCGCATGATCCGATATTGCATACGGTCCTATTTGGGTATCCTGTACTTCTCCCATTAATGTGCGTGACATCAGCAGATAATCTATCCTTGACTGTGTGTTATGTGCTCTGGACAAATGTGTGTAATCTCTATCCTGTGGATGTAGAACTCTCCAGATGTCCAATAGGTCCAAAAGGGAACATAAGTTCGGTAGTCCCTTTGACATCCAGTGAGTTGGTGTCTGTGTAGCATTTGATTTGTCTATCTGCGGGTCCCATACTGTATTAAAGTCTCCTCCCAGAATTAATCGAGAAGAGTCTTCTACTATTAAATGCCCTAGTAGCTGTTGATAGAATTTGGTATCCATTTGATTTGGTGCATAAATACTACCCAATAGTATCTGTCTCCTTGCTAATAGTACCTTGCAAAAAATGTACCTTCCCTCTGGATCTTTAATTACATCACAAATCCTGTCCACCACCCCCTTCCTTATTAGGACGACCACTCCGCCTTTTCTCCCTTTTGCTGGTGAACCAATGCATTCTCCTACCCACCATTTTTTAAGCTTATCATGTTCTGTCTCATTCAGATGCGTCTCTTGCAAAAGAGCAACATCCGCTCTGATTCTCTGTAGATATTTTAGTATCTTAGAGCGCTTCACTGGTGATCCGATGCCTCCCACATTCCAGGTCACTAATTTAACCATCTTTCATGGGTTGTGGTGGCATCCGATCACCCACAAAAGCTCTTTATCTTCCGGGAGCAACCACCCCAGCCTATGGTTCCCCCCTCTTATCATGTATTCCCCACACATTCTCTTATGCTGCATAGTATCATTTTTCTCTTCCTTATTCTTTGTCTTACTTACGTCTATTTGCTTTCCCCTGCACCCTATCCCTCCCCAACTCGTCCCCCCCCTTAACCTCCCATCCCTCCCTTCTACTTCCCTTCTTCCCATGTTCCCTATTAACCCTCTGTGCTTCGTCCCTATTTGTGGGACTAGTCACGTTTACGCCCCTCTCTACATTCCATATAATTGAGCTTATATATCAAAGTTTACTTCCCTCTTATTTATGTGAGCCCTTATATTAATTCTCCTCTCCCCCCTCTCTCTCCTCATATTCAAGGGTACCTCTTCTCTTAGCCATTTGGTCTATCATTTCTAACTAACTTTACTCAATATAACAGTTCTCTACACTGTGGCAATGCCCTCTCCTATAATTGGGATCCTTGTATATTATATGTAGTAACTCCAACATTAACCATTAACGTTATGATTCCATTAATCTAATGTCTTTTCAATAACCTGCATATATATCATCACCAACTCTTCCCTCCTTTCTGTCATAAAAGAGGGATAAGGTCTTATATCTGTTAAGCTTTGTCCTCGTAAGTGTTCAATTCCAGCTTATCAGGTAGACCAGCAGAAACTCCTCCAATGTGACTTCCATGTTATCTCCAAATCTCCGCTCTTGTCGGTTAGTGATATTGTCTGTAAATACCTGCCTTGGCTCCCGCCTATCCAATCAGCAGTTGTAATCCACAGTCATGAAAACGGCCGATCAAGCTGCCTCATCCAATCAGCGGTTGTAATCCAAAATCATGAAAACGGCTGATCAAGCTGCCTCATCAACCTATTATTCTTATTATAGACCGATAATTTTCTCTTGCAGTGCATATTTGTTGTCCAAGCCTCGGTCATAGATACTTTTCTGAGTTGCAGCCTTTCATGGTCTACCCTGATTCATGTCTTCAAGGGCGCTTGGCTCCTTTAATCAGCTTCCTGAAAGTTTCAACTCGCAGTTTACCTGTCGCTTAATTCTCAATTTTGTAATCCAATACACTCCAGTTGCCTGCATTATTCAACGGATCCAACTTATGCGATCACTTTGAGTCATTCATCTCCTTTTTTTAGTTTGTCTCGTACTTATTGTTGGGCCTCTGAGACCAATTCACAATTTTTACCAAAAGGAAAAAGAAAGGAGAGATAATATGAAGAGAGAAAAAAAAAAAAAAAAAACGGAACGAATCCTAGTCTCTTTCATGAATGTCCGTTGACATGCGTCTCTGAGCTTCCATCGGGATCCAAAACTGGCCCTATAACCATTCGGTTCCAATGTTTGCCATGACCCCAGAGTCTAGCCTTAATCAGACCAAATTCAGGCTATCGCATTGTACCATTGAGGTCATTTTATCCAAAGGTTTTCAACTTCCTTAACTCAAATATTTTAACCTTGTCAGTAATTTAAATCCAACGTATTCAACTGTATCTGCTCCATGTCTTTCCCAGTCGCAGCATTATCTGTTAGTCATTCGTCTCCTGCACTCAATATTTGTCTTACATATTGTTGAGCCTCAGGAACCGTCTCACAAATTTTAACAGAGGATTGGTAAAAGATCTTTAACTTTGCTGGGTACAACAGCGCGAATTTGATCTTATGCTGCACTAGTTGCGAACAGGTCGGTGAGAAGGCCTTCCTCTGTGCGGCAACTGCAATTGAGTAGTCTTGGAAACAGAGGATTTTTTGATTGTTATAAGTCAACGCTGCTCCACCGCGTATGACTTGCATAATTGCAGTTTTATGGGCAAAGTTAAGTACCCGACATATCACTATTCTGGGCCTACCCGCACTTTGTCGCATGGGGCCTACTCGATGGGCTCTCTCAATAATTAGGGGCCCCATTTCTGATTGCAGCTTTAGCTCTTTCACTAGCCACTTCTCCAGGAAAGGGCGAAGCTCCCTTTCCCCTAGATCCTCAGGCAGCCCGACAAAATGCAAATTATTGCGTCTAGACCTGTTCTCTAGGTCTTCTATCTTCTCGGCTTGTGTTTCCACTGTTTTTAGGAGTTTACCATACCTCTGTTCCATGGCTGTAACTTGGTCTTCCAGGGCCCCCGTTCGTTGTTGAAAGCCTGCCATATCCTGGGTGAGTTGCGTCATATTGCTCTGCAAGCCTGCTAATTTGGAGTCCAATCCCTGCAATTTCTTGTCTAGAATAACTTCCAGGGCTGCTGTAACCTCTCCCACTATTTCGGCGGTCCATGCTGAGCTAACCGACAAATTCGATGGACTCGCCGGTGCCGCCATCTTGTCTTCTCCCGCTTTTCCTCTGTCCTTATCTTTACGAAGTGATTTCGTGGCCATTGCTGCTTCGGACACCCGATCTGCGTTGGTAAGCGATCAGGCTAGCCTCGCGGGTGTGTTGTTATCAATTTTAGCCGTTTTCCTTTTTTGCTTCGAGGGTTTATGGCTTGGAATGCGAGAGAGGGCACGGAGCTAATCTTTTAGCGACCGCTCGCGTGCATCGCGTCACGTGACCCCTGCTAGGCGAATTTTGTTGGTTCATGTAACCATTAAATGACAACCACTGCTCCTATGTAATGTTTATGCACCAAATCCTTCTACAAGCAGATTCTTCATCATCTTAAAAGTTTTGATAAGGTTCCTTTTTTGATTGGAAGGGACTTTAATGAAGTGGGGGATCCGAGGCTAGATAGATCTCATGAGGAATCCAGAGGCATTCCAATGTTGAGTGAGATCCTGGATTTGGTGGATGTTTGGTGCACATTGCATCCAGTAGAAAGGGACTATACTCATTTGTCTCGGAACCATGCCACCATGTCCAGGATTGATTACATTTTCATTTCTCACTGTCTGTTTACAATAATACAGGCAGCGGCGATTGGACCCATTAAAATCTCGGATCATGCTATGGTATCGCTTGCTTGGAATTCCCCGGGGCATCTCCATGACACTATCAATGGAAGTTTCCTGTTCGTCTCTATGGGGATGGGAGATTTCTAGACTTTATCTCACTAAAATATCAGATATTTCAGAAAGCGAATGCTGTTCATGTGGATAATCCTTTCCTATATTGGGATACTGCTAAAGCAGTGCTCAGGGGAGAGATTATGGCCTATGTTAGTTATCAAAAGAAGGTTAGAGACAGGGTGGTGCTCCAATTGGAAAGGGAGGTTACACGTCTGAGACGCCTTTATGGGATCCACCATAATGTATAGGTTAAAACTCAGCTTTTAGAGTTGCAACATACCCTAAATGAATTAATTCATCACAATACCCAAAAGTCACACAGTTATTTTCAATATCAACTATACAAACATGCAAATAAGAGTGGTAGATTGCTAGCCCACTTGGTTCATCCCCGTCAGGTTCCCTTTAAGATTGATGCTATGTACTTCAACACTGGGGTTTTGGAACTTAAGGATGCTCAAATTAATCCCATAATGAGAGACTACTATGCCCAACTGTATTCATTCCCAGATCCTCCTCCGTTGGAAAGCTCTATGTACCTTTCTGGTTTGGATCTTTCACGGTTGGATCCGGACAGCTGGCTATATTAAATGCTCCTTTTGCAGCAGAGGAGGTATCTTGGGCTATACAAAGGGGACCCCTCAGTAAGACTCCTGGACCTACATAAGTACATAAGTAATGCCACACTGAGAAAAGACCAAGGGTTCATCGAGTCCAAGCATCCTATCCACGACAGCAGCCAATCCAGGCCAAGGGCACCTGGCAAGCTTCCCAAACGTACAAACATTCTATACATGTTATTCCTGGAATTGTGGATTTTTCCCAAGTCCATTTAGTAGCGGTTTATGGACTTGTCCTTTAGGAAACCATCTAACCCCTTTTTAAACTCTGCCAAGCTAACCGCCTTCACCACGTTCTCTGACAACGAATTCCAGAGTTTAATTATGCATTGGATGAAGAAAAAGTTTCTCAGATTTGTTTTATATTTACTACACTGTAGTTTCATCGCATGCCCCCTAGTCCTAGTATTTTTGGAAAGCGTGAACAGACGCTTCACATCCACCTGTTCCCCTCCACTCATTATTTTATATACCTCTATCATGTCTCCCCTCAGCCGTCTATTCTCCAAGTTGAAAAGCCCTAGCCTCCTTAGTCTTTCTTCATAGGGAAGTCGTCCCATCCCCACTATCATTTGTCGCCCTTCGCTGCACCTTTTCCAGTTCCAATATATCTTTCCTGAGATGCGGCGACCAGAATTGAACACAATACTCAAGGTGCGGTCGCACCATGGAGCGATATAACGGCATTATAACATCCACACACCTGTTTTCCATACCTTTCCTAATAATACCGAACATTCTATTCGCTTTCCGAGCCACAGCAGCACACTGAGCAGAAGGTTTCAATGTATTATCGACGACAACACCCAGATCCCTTTCTTGGTCCGTAACTCCTAACGTGGAACCTTGCATGACATAGCTATAATTCGGGTTCTTTTTTCCCACATGCATCACCTTGCACTTGCTCACATTAAACGTCATCTGCCATCTAGCCGCCCAGTCTCCCAATCTCGTAAGGTCCTTCTGTAATTTTTCTGTAATCCTGTCGCAAGTTAACGACTTTGAATAACTTTGTGTCATCAGCAAATGTAATTACCTCGCTATTTACTCCCATCTCTAAATCATCCTATATAATAAAACTCACCCTCAACGTTCTGAGGACACTGACGTCAGTGAAGCCAAGCCACTGACGTCACTTCCTTCAACACAGGTTCGAAGGGTTCGTGGTGGTGAAGCCACCGAAATCACTGTCTCTGGGCCCCGCCCTCGTGTCAAACGTTATGATGTTGAGGGCAGAGCAATGGCGTCACAGATCGAGGGCGGAGCAATGGCGTCAGTGGCTTCACAACGAACAAGGACTCAGGAGATGAAGGTGGCGTGCGTTGACGACGTGAGGAGCAATGGCGTCAGTGCCTTCACAATGATGAAGAGGTGGGTAGGGAGGGGAAGTTGGGGAGCAAAACCTTGCTATCGCCCGTTTCATTTGCTCTAGAAACGGGCCTTTTTTTACTAGTTTATAAATATATTAAAAAGCAGCGGTCCTAGCACAGACCCTTGAGGAACCTCACTAACTACCCTTCTCCATTGTGAATACTGCCCATTTAACCCCACTCTCTGTTTCCTATCCTTCAACCAGTTTTTAATCCACAATAGGACTTTTCCTCCTATCCCATGACCCTCCAATTTCCACTGTAGCCTTTCATGAGGTACCTTGTCAAACGCCTTTTGAAAATCCAGATACACAATATCAACTGGCTCCCCTTTGTCCACATGTTTGTTTACTCCTTCAAAGAATTGAAGTAAATTGGTCAGGCAAGATTTCCCCACACAAAAGCCGTGCTGACTCGGTCTCAGTAATCCATGTCCTCGGATGTGCTCTGTAATTTTGTTTTTAATAATAGCCTCTACCATTTTCCCCGGCACTGACGTCAGACTCACCGGTCTATAATTTCCCAGAGCTCCCCTGGAACCTTTATTAAAAATGGGCGTTACATTGGCCACCCTCCAATCTTCCGGTACCACTCTCGATTTTAAGGATAAATTGCATATCACTAGCAGTAGCTCTGCAAGCTCATTTTTCAGTTCTATCAGTACTCTAGGATGAATACCATCCGGTCCAGGAGATTTGCTACTCTTCAGAAGAGAATTCTATAAGATCCTGAGGGAGGAGGTTGTACCCCCCCCCCCCTGACTTCTATGTTTAATTCTATAGTAGGAGAGGGACAGTTGCCTGAATCCTTGTGGCTAGCCCAGATAGTCGTTTTGCCAAAACCAGGTCAAGATCTACAGAAACCAGAATCATATAGACCAATCTTGTTGCTTAATTATGAAGCCAAATTATTTGCAAAAGTTTTGGCAAAACCATCTATTTTGTATACTTCCCGATATGATTGAGGATTCTCAAGTGGGTTTCGTGCAAGGCTGCAATATTACCAAAAACATGAGAAGGATTCTTGCTACTCTAGAGATGGCAGCTGGTCAAGATGTTTCCTCCGTGCTGATCAGTTTTGATGCTGAAAAGGCCTTTGACCGGGTGGTGTGGGACTTTTTATTTGGGGTGTTGGATGCTTATGGAATATGTGGGCTTTTTCAGGAAGCAATTCGTGCTTTGTATTTTCTTTCTCAAGCTCAAGTGTGGGTAAATGGACTGCTTTCCTCCCCCTTTTCAATATACTGTGGTACCACACAGGGTTGCCCGCTCTCACCACTTTTGTTTGTCCTTACTCTGGACCCCCTCCTTCGTGACATTCAGAGGAATAGACATACAAAGTTTTCAATTAGGTACAGATACCTTTAAAATAGAAGCATTTGTTGATGATTTGTTGATTCATGTGACTAATCCCCAAGTATCAATAGGGGTTTTGTTAGAATACATGATTGAATTTGGTGATTTTTCAGGCTTTAAAGTTAAATCTCAACAAATCAGAGGCATGCAAAGGGAAGGGGATCAAGGTATGGCTTGGCGGGGACACTATCTGTTGAAATGGGCAGGTGACTCATTTCGCTATTTGGGGGTGTTGTTGACTATGGAGACTTCGAGACTATATCGTTTGAATGACGATAGGTTGTTAAAAGACACCAAGCTTCATGTCAAGAAATGGAGTCATTTACCTTTACCTTTAATGGGCAAGATAAATCTCTTTAAAATGAATATTTTTCCTTGCTGGCTCTAGGTTTTACAAGTTTTACCATTGCGCCTTCTGCGGAAAGATCTACAGCTGTTAAATAGGATGTGTAGGAAATTTTTGTGGGGTGAAAGGAAATTGAAAATGCATCTAGGACATCTTTATGATTCTTGGCCGCAGGGAGGTTTAGGTTTACCTTGCCTTCGGCGCTATAATCAGGCTTGTCTTCTGCGGCACCTTAGGAATTGGTTGTTGTCTGTGCCAGAGCCGGTGGTTGGGAGGCGGGCATAGTGCTGGGCAGACTTATACGGTCTGTGTCCTGAAGAGCACAGGTACAAATCAAAGTAGGGTATACACAAAAAGTAGCACATATGAGTTATCTTGTTGGGCAGACTGGATGGACCGTGCAGGTCTTTTTCTGCCGTCATCTACTATGTTACTATGTTACTATGTTTACTCCTACGTGATGGGAAAGGGAATTGTTTACACCTTGGCACTGAATTTTCTTTTGCATGCCCAGCCAAAACTTTGCCCCGCTCTTGTCATGGGAGTATATTACTGCAGCCACTGAGAGGCATTTGGCGGGTTCTTCTGAACTGTTGGAATCAGAACTCGAATGTTAGTGATTTATTGCCATGTAGGGTTAATGCTGATTTTCCACCAGGGCTGGAGTCCAGTTTGTTTAACAGATGGTCGGACATGGGCATTGTTTTGATCGAACATTTTCTCAATGAGGAAGGTGTTTTCTATTCTTTTCAGGATTTACAGCAGAGGCTCTCCCTAACTCACATAGATTATTTTGCTTATCGGCAGCTGCATCATTATTATTCTAGCTGAGATCACAAGGCTGTGCAAACAAGGCTAGGTCAGAAACTTCGAGATTTTTTACAAGGAGATGTTTTTGGTCAGGTTTCTTTATCAGGTTTACAAAGAGCTTTGGTTTCTCTTCTCCCTCTTAAGTATGGTCCTCTTAAGGAGGCTTGGCGTAGAGACCTTGGGTATGAACTGAAAGGGGTAGATTTTTAAAAATTGATTAAAGCAGGTTGGAAATGCCGAACTTCAGGAGAGTCAATACTGAGTACTCCATAGGGCATATATATCCCAATATCAGGCTGCTAGAGCAGGTTGGGTGCCTGTTGGTCGATGTCCCAAATGTCAGCGGGGGAACAATACTTTTTTTCATGCTTTTTGGCAATGCAGTGGCATACAAGCATTTTGGAGGTACTTCATCAATACTTAGGGATTCTTTTTGGTCACCGTGTAGGCTTTTCTTGGAAGGGACTCGTGAAGGGGCATAATCAAATGCCCCGACCGTATTATTGAAACAAGATAGCCGGCTATCTTTCGTTTCGATAATACGGTCAGAGCCGGTCAAATCTCAACATTTGGGCTGGCTTTAGAGATGGCCGGCATTGGTTTTCAGCCATAATGGAAACTAATGGCAGCCATCTCAAACCCGGCCAAATCCAAGGCATTTGGTCATGGGAGGAGCCAGCTTTTGTAGTGCACTGGTCCCCCTCACATGCCAGGACACCAACCGGGCACCCTAGGGGGCACTGCAGTGGACTTCAAAAATTGCTCCCAGGTGCATACCTCCCTTACCTTGTGTGCTGAGCTCCCCAAATCCCCCCCACTACCCACAACTGTACTACACTACCATAGCCCTAAGGGGTGAAGGGGGGTACCTACATGTGGGTACAGTGGGTTGGGGGGGGGGGGGTTTGGAGGGCTCCCATTTACCACCACGTGTAACACGTAGGGGGGGATGGGCCTGGGTCCACCTGCCTGAAGTGCACTGCACCCACTAAAAACTGCTCCAGGACCCTCCATACTGCTGTCACGGGTATGACATTTGAGGCTGCCAAAAAAATGATTTTTAATTTTTTTTTTTGGGTGGGAGGGGGTTGGTGACCACTGGGGAGTAAGGTGAGGTCATCTCTGATTCCCTTTGGTGGTCATCTGCTCAGTTGGGGCACTTTTTTGAGGCTTGGTCCTAAAAATAAATGGATCAAGTGAAGCCTGCGAAGTGCTTGTCAGAGCCGGCCTTCTTTTTTCCAAAATCGGCCGAAGCCGGCCATCTCGTAACCACGCCCCCGTCCCGCCTTCCATACCCTGCCGAAACGCTCCCTTGAAGTTTGGCCGGCCCTGCGACGGAAAGCAGTTGAAGCCGGTGAAAATCGGCTTTCGATTATACTGATTTTGCCAGCTTCAGGAGATGGCCGGCCATCTCCCGATTTGTGTCAGAAGATGGCTGGCCTTCTCGTTTGAAAATAAGCAGGTTATTGAATAAATGGGAGGGCTCGGACAAAAATTCACGTTTACTACTTAGCAAAGCTTATGCATTGGGGAAGAAGTGCATCCTTAAGCACAGGATGCAAGAGCAACCTCCCTCTATTTGGTACTGGAAAAATAGATTGCATGCCTTCAAGCTACTGGAGGCAAGTGCTGCTAGGAATTCCCCAAAGGGACGAAGGGCCTTCATGTCTATCTGGAACTGTTATTTGCAAACTATCTCCCAAAAAGCAAGAAGCGCTGTACTGAATAGGTTTCAGAGTGTTTCCTAAGTTGGTACTGTTATAATAGGGGTTGTTTGGGGGTTCCCTGCTTGGGTAGGGGAGGGTGGATTGGGAATAATGGATGTTATCATTTCAAATATGGCCTGGGGTCATAAGAGTCCAGACACCTGGTCATCTCAGTTGTCTGTTTAAAATACAGTTAAAGTAGGGTTGGGGGGATGGGGGGGATCCTGAAAACAACCATTAAGCTTGACTGGAAACCAGGGATGCAAGGTAGGAGGGTAGTGAGAGTTTTTTTACAAAACAAAAAAAAGGGGATCATGTGTTACCCAGTTCTTTGCTGTAAGATGTTTTTGTTATTATTCTGTTATGCTTGCTCACTGTCATGTAACTGCTTGATGTCTTTGTCTAGACTTGCTGTTTAGTTGTTATTGTTGGGTTTTTTGATCCTGAATAAAACCATTAAACCTTAAAGCTCACCTGTTCCATGCAGCTTTCAACTGCTGATTTCTGCTCAATTGAGTGTGATTGGCTAATCTAGTCAGAACCTGTTGAACTACAGTAGAATTTTCTGTTTCTCTGCCTTTGCCTTGCACTTATGTTTTTTGATTCTGTACAACACTTTGATGGTCTGACCCTAAGTGGGATATCAAATAAACCTAACCTTGAACACCGCTTAACTGCCTCTATGGGAGTTCCAGTCATCCTGTCACAAGCCCCGCACTACACAGTCCCAACCGGTGAATCAGGATCCCTTCCCTGCACTGAGTAGAACTTGCAGCCCTCCAAGAGGTTCTGAGTCAAACTTTAGTTGGACTTACCACTGCCAGCTGCACCCCCCAAGCTCACAGTCTCCACAAGTCTTACCCCAGATGAGAAAGAATCAGGACTGATACTCTGCCCCACTCTCTCCAATAAACCTCTTTCCTTCTTCTTCCTCTTTTTTTTTAAGGTTGTTGTGCTGGAAAAGGAGAGCTCCACAGGGAAGAGGTGAAGGGAGGGAAGAAGTTAATTCGAAGGCACCAGAGACAGGGATCTGAAGACCTCCAGATATGAGGAGCTAGATAGGATACCAAGAGAGATGTCTCAGCTCAGTTTTCAGTACTCTGTCTCCACCTGCTAGTTGATGAACACAACTATCCCACAGGTTCTGGACTAGTGAGAAGCTGCATAATGGAACTGTGTTTGCATAAATGTGGCAGGGGTGTGTATAACTTACAGAAGCCAATAAGTTGTGTGTACAAGTGGCAGCCCCACCCATGTGAACGCTCCTTTGCAAAACATAGTACTTAGTCTCCCTGCTGCCACTTATGTGCATAAGTGTACATTTACATGTGCATAAATGTAGATGCCCAGTTGTATAATTTCCCTTTATTGGGCCGAGTTGTATAATTTCCCTTGCAGCTAACCCACTCTAAAATTCAACAGCCATCATTTTCTAGAACAAGTGTTCTAGTCTTTCCTTTCATTAATCATATATCCACACCAAGTCTTTCCTTTCATTAATCATATATCCACACCATCTTTATTAGTCATTATTCTTGGCATATAGCCACACTATAACCAGTCTTTTAAAGTTATTGAATCTACCTGTGCCAAGGTTGGAGACAGTGCCTTTCTGAACCTCAAATATGTGTCTCCATTTGTGTGAAAGAGAAAGAAGCCCAGAGCCTTCTTGAATTTGCAAAAAAAAAAAAAAAAAAGGGCATATTTCTTACTCACATATCAGCTTATTCTCTTCCTGAAAAGAATCTTGGGTCATACTACTTTTCTTGTGAATGGAGGTTGCCTTTGGGTCTCTCCAATCTTGAGAGGATATGATGTGTTGTTTCCAAGCCTTGTTCTGACCTGTGGAGAAACACACATTAAAGGTTTGCTCTCCCATTTTCCTAACTCACAATAACCCAAATCTGTCCTGGAGACCCACAGCGAGCATTATTTTCAGAATATCTACAAATGAATATACATTAAATAAATCTGATTACACATGAGGCTCAGTATATGCATATTCATTCTGGAAATCCTGAATACCCAACCGGCTGTGTTATCCCCAGAACAGGTTTGGGAAACCTTGTCCTCAAAGAAATTCTGTCTAAAATAAGGGCAGATGCTGGATGTCCTCTCTGAGGTATTATGCATACAGTATTCAATTTAAAAAAAGCTCAGCCTGAAGCCCTACAGAATTACACCACAGCTCCTACAAGACCCAATTTCTTGCTAAAAGGTGCAAGTAGTGTGGTTGCTGTGTTAGTATTCTGACCTTTAAAGTGGACAAAGAAGAAATGTTAAAACAACCGAGGGACACAAGATTTTTGAAGTTAAAATAGTAAGATGCTTAAACACCACCAAGAAAAGCCTCAACGATCTATGTTTCATATCATATAATAAACCCATCAATATTCAGCCAGCAGCGGTAAGTGTTTTTTAAACAATAACTGTCACTGGCTATATTATATTCATATATTCAATAACAGGCCATGTCTGGGCACCAGCATTGAGTATCTGGGCATATCCAGGCACGTTCTGGCTGCTGGCACTTATCCAAGTTCTGGCAAAAATTCATGCCAAGATCCAGATGACGCTTATCTGGATCCCAGCATTAAATATCAGCCAGGACCCAGATAAAGGGCATCACTAAGCTGCCTTAAGCAGCTCAAATGGCAGTTTTTCTGATCCCTCCTCCCCATTGCCATCCCCCCCCCCCCCCCCCCCACCGATCCAATCTTCAGACCTTTCCTCACTCTGATTTAATTCCACAGATATATCCCTCCCCTCATTCCAAATCCTATTCCACCTGTTCCCCATCCAACTCTTCCCTTCCCAGATCTCCTATCACTCTCAGGATTTACCTGTAGGTGATCCCTTGTGGCCTTGTGGACTGGTTGTGATGGAAAATATTAAGAATTGCTTTTCAGTCTTACTTTGATCGATAATAAATTTTAAACTGTATTTTACTTGCCTGGCATATAACATAGTAACATAGTAGATGACGGCAGAAAAAGACCTGCACGGTCCACCCAGTCTGTCCAACAAGATAAACTCACATGTGCCATTTTTTGTGTATACCTTACCTTGATTTGTACCTGTCTTTTTCAGGGCACAGACCGTATAAGTCTGCCCAGCACTATCCCCGCCTCCCAACCACCAGCCCCACCTCCCTCCACCAGCTCTGGCACAGACCGTATAAGTCTGCCCAGCACTATCCCCACCTCCCAACCACCAGCCCTGCCTCCCACCACCGGCTAAGCTTCTGGGGATCACTTCCTTCTGACCAGGATTCCTTTATGTTTACCCCACGCATGTTTGAATTCCGTTACCATTTTCCTCTCCACCATCTCCCATGGGAGGGCACTCCAAGCATCCACCACTCTCTCCGTGAAAAAATACTTCCTGACATTTTTCTTGAGTCTGCCCCCTTCAGTCTCATTTCTCAAAGAACAGGCTGGAATGAATGAGATAAGGCACCTCCCAAGAACAATGTATGTCCCTGAAGCTAGCTTGGACAGAAGGGAGGTGCAGGAGATAAGGCACCTCCCAAGAATAATGTATGTCCCTGAAGCCAGCTTGTGCAGAAGGGGGGCGGGTACTCTTGAGGTTCGGTAAATGATTCACCTGGCCAGTGGTTTGTTTTCTTGAACCGAGAGAGTGTGACAGCATCCTCATGCACATTTCTGGATAAGTTTTAGCTTAAAAAGGGGGCTCGTTGCGGTGGAACTCTGGGGCTCATTCTGTGGATGGATGCATCGTGCAGAAAAGACTTGTTCCTGGTCTGGACGCTTCAGGCTTTCGCTGCAACGGGCCTCCCAGCTGATGAGAAAAGGGCCTGAATGATGTAATTCCTGACCAGTGATGATGATGTATGTATAAATATATATATCTTTATTTTACTTTTCTATAGCCTTCCTTTAGTAATATACTCAATTAGTGTGTGTATTTCTTAATCCGTGTGATTCAGTAACAATTGTGACTTATACACTCTCCAATTAAAGTGCAAATAAAGAGTTTTATTTACCCAATACGAATCTAAAAGAATCTGTAGTATTTTATTCTGTGAGTAGTCTGTGGTGATCAAGTGAGCAGGCTGCAATACCGAAGCAATACACTGGTGCAGGAGTTGTCCCCTTCTGCTCCTGCCTGTCCAGCTCCAGGTTCAAAAATGACTGCACTGATCCCACGCAGTCCCGGGAATGATGGGGATCTGGTGGGAGGGAGGGTTGGTTGGTTTTTGGACAGCTGGGACAGGACATATTTGGGGGATCAGACTGGGGACAGATTGGGGGTTCTCATCAGGGAGCTGGGAGAAATATCAGATTGGGAGGGGGATGGTAATGGGGGGGGGGTCGAGGATGGAAGAGCTTCTACATAAGCTGCTTAAAGCAGCTCAGTGACACCCCTTATCCAAATCCTGGCTGATATTCAGTGCTGGAACCAGCATAGCTAAGTGGCCAAGGATAGGACTGTTGTGCCTTCTGTTAATGCTGTGGACTGTAACAGTTAAGTTTCAACTTTTGACATAAGTTCAAGTTTAAAGCTATGGGGAAAAGGGTTTTACACTATTTAAACTAGTTAATAAATATAAAAAATTAATCTGTTTTTTATCAGTAAGCCTTACAAATTCTTTTTGCCCTAGTGAATTTTGCAGCTATTCTACCTTCTTCACAGCACCTTAATTAACACCTAATTCAGGTCAGAAGCACTACTTCCACTTTGCTTGCTTCCACTTCTTCCATTTAACAATTCTATTGAATCACCCATTCGACCTGAACAACCAAATAGGGTAACCGCAAGATCCTTTCCTGTCCAGAATGTGCCCCCTGCTCAGACATCTTTTTTAGAGAGAATTTGGCCCAAGGACAACAGAGAGATTCTGCCAAGGTTTCAAAATCCTATATACAGACCTTCATACCCCACACATGAACCTTTACAGAGACAGAGTGTATCCAGAATGAGGGGGACATGGAGAGGGAGAGGGATAGGACGCCCACATATACCGGCCAACAGGGCACAGTCACGTCGAGACAGCTGGAGGTAGATAGTCCCCTTTTTAATCTATCTAGTACATCTCTTAATATGACAGAAAAATCTGTTTTGCAAAAGGGCCTGACGTTTGTACCTAGGGCACCCTATAATGCTTTCCAAACACGAGTAGATCTTTTTAAGTTCTCAAGAAAACTTCAGATCATTCACTGCTTTTCAAACCAACCAATCAATACAGATACTTCTGTAGTTAAACGACCATCATCTTGGGTTCCCCCTGGTCCTGTGGATCCACTTATACTAGCTTTTAATTCATGCATTGAACAAGACCTTCAAAAAACAGACAAAAAGAAGAGACCTAGATATTATAATCTTACCAAAGGAGAAAAACATGCAATACACAGTTTGTCGAATAATACCCAAATTGTGATCAAACCAGCTGACAAAGTTGGGGGGATTGTTATATTGGATCGAACAGAGTATATTGCTGAAATAGAGAGACAGATTCAAGATAGAAATTACTATACTCCTCTATCTTCTGACCCTACAGCTGACCTAAAAAAGGACATTGAGTCTATTGTAGATTTTGCATCAAAAGCAGGGTATATTACTCCAAAGGAAGCCCACTTTCTTAATGTTACAGATCCTACTATCCCAACAATCTTTATATTGCCAAAGATTCACAAGTCACTCACTAACCCACCGGGTAGGCCCTTTGTCAGTGTTTGTTGATTTATTTTTGAGCCCTTACATTTCACAAATACCCTCATACGTTCAAGATTCAACTCATATGATAAATTTATTACAAGACTTTGATAGCGATTTGAATGACACCTTAATGGTTACTTTGGATACTGATTCGTTGTATATGAACATTCCACAATTTGAAGCTATGCAAATTATCGAGGATACCATTAAAAATCGTACGATATACAGGCGCATACCAAACAGATTCATTCTTACATGTGCCAGTATAGCATTAACTAACAATTATTTTTACTTTCAGAGTAAATATTATCAACAGATTAGAGGCACAGCCATAGGTTCTCCCATGGCCCCTGATATAGCCAATTTATATGTGGCACATTTTGAAAAAACCTTTTTGAAAGATCATCCATTCAAACACCAGATTCTTTTTTACAAACGATATATCGATGATATATTTCTTATTTGGAAAGGGGATACAGGGTCACTCATCCTTTTTTTGATTGGCTTAATAACCAGGATCCCAATCTACATTTTAAGATCCAGTATAATGAAAAGGAGATTAGTTTTTTAGATTTATTAACTTAAAAAGATGATTATCATTTTACTACTACACTTTTTAGAAAACCTACAGATCGTAATGCATTTTTGCATTTTAACAGTTATCACCACCTAACGTTGAAGAAGAACCTACCCCTTTGTCCATTTTTAAGATTAAAAAGAATCTGCACAGATTATGATGACTTTACCAACCAATCCAAGATGATGGCACAGAGATTTAAGAACAGAGGGTATCCTAAGAAATATATTGAAACGGGTTTCCATAAAGCAGCATCTAAAGATCAAGATCTCTTACTCAATTCAAGGCCTGATAGTCTAGCACCAGACATAGTATGTACTCTGAAGTTTTCACATCTGGCAAGACAAATACAAAACTCTATAAGACGCCACTGGCACATCTTGGAAAAACACGATTGTTTTAAAGACAAGTGGTTGCCTATTCATGAGAAAAAAATTTGAAGGAGTTCCTGGTCCCTTCAAGCCTACCAGAACATATTCCACAGAATATAAATAGTACTCCTCCAGGACATAAAAGATGTGGAAGATGTAGTGTTTGTGAGCATGCCATGGAGATTTCTGAATTTTTAAATCCAAGCACAGGAAAGATGTACAAATTAAGACAACATTTGGATTGTACCACTCCTAATGTAATTTATGTTATAACTAGTAATGAAGGCCCATTTCTGGCACAAATGAAACGGGCGCTAGCAAGGTTTTCCTGGGAGTGTGTTTGCTTGAGAGTGTGTGAGAGTGACTGTGTGAGAGAGAGAGAGAGTGAATGTGCGAGTGTGTGTGTGTGAGACAGAGAAAGTGTGTGTGTGTCTGTGTGATAGAGTGTGTATATGTGTGTGTCTGCGCGTTTGTGTGAGAGAGACACTGTGTGTGTGTGTGTGGTTGTGTGTGTGTGCGTGCGTCTATGTGAAAGAGAGTGTGCAAGGCTAGTGTAAAAATGGAGAGACTATTGCAAAATTTGGCATAGCACAACACAACCATTTGAGCCAGTTCTTTCCCTTTTTCCCTTTGCCCTCCCCTTCATACTGAATGATTTTTTCCTCCCCTTCCATCCCCTCCGTGTCCCGTGTGTGTGTGTGTGTGTGTGAGAGAGAGAGAGAGAGAGAGAGAGAGAGAGGTGCTAGGAGTCCCTTTCACAGTGGAGGGTCAGTTGCTCTTTGTAGGTGTAAGTGTAGAGAGAGAGTGAAAGACAGTGTGTATGTGTGAAGGAAAGAGAGCTGTGGTGCTTTTGCAGTTATGAAAGAGAGAGAGAGAGTGAGAGACCGTGTGTATTCCCTGTCACAGTGGAGGGTCAGTTGCTCCTTGTAGGTGTAAGTGTACAGAGAGAGTGAGAGACAGTGTGTATGTGTGAAGGAAGGAGAGCTGGGGCGCTTTTGCAGTTAAGAAAGAGAGAGATAGTGAGAGACATTGTGTATGTTTGATGGAAGGAGAGCTGGGGCGCTTTTGCCGGTTTGTGTGTGTTTCGCTGTAATTTTAGCGATGTCTGCTTTAAACGCGTCACGTGTATGTGTGAAGGAAGGAGAGGTGGGGCGCTTTTGCCGGTTGGTGTATGTACCACTTTAATGTTAGCGATGTCAGTGGGGAAAGTGTCGCGTTGGCGTTTCTGTGCGCGCTGGGGGTTAGACGCGCCGGTAGCTCCGTGCAGGCTTTGTGAGGAGCCAAAGATGCCCGAGTCCCTTTTTATATTTGTCTTCTTGGAAGGAAGGAGGATGATTATGTATCCTTCTCGCCCCCTCCTCCCCATAGGTTTTTTTTCAATCTTTACCTTTCCTTCTTGTTTTAAGTGCCCCAGACATTGGGTCTGTGTGTAGTTTGTTCTGGTGGGTTTTTTTAAGGTTTAAATGCACCTGTGACGTTGTTTTGAAGCCTGCAAAAGTTCCTTCGTTTGTGTAGTGTTGTAGATCAATGTGTTGTTTTTTTTTTGTGTTACATTTGTACCCCACATTTTCCCACTCATGGTAGGCTCAATGTGGCTTACATGGGGCAATGGAGGGTTAAGTGACTTGCCCAGAGTCACAAGGAGCTGCCTGTTTGACGCGAGGGCGGGGCAAACACTCATGGAGAAAAAGCGATCTACACCACCATGAATTTAGAACGTTGGGACTTGTGGCAGCTTCATTAGAACGTTGGAGGAGTGTTTTATATAGAGAGATATGTCCTTGTCCCAGAGCCTACATTGGGAAAACTAAGAGACCGGTCAAAACATGAATTATTGAACATCGTAGTTGCCTTAGAAGAGAAGTTGAATCTGCCCCTCTGGTTGCACATTGGAAGAAAATGGATCATTCACTATCAGATCTAAAGTTTTCCATAATCAAAGTACTGAAAAACAATTGGCGCAGAAATATCACAGATAAAATGTTATTACAAGAGGAACAGAAACTAATTTTTACCTTACAGACCATAGAACCCTTGAGTCTAAATGTAGATATTGAATATCAACATTTTTTGTGAAGAACATCAGAAGCATTTTTATGGATTGTTTTTTACATTCAGTGTTTCTATTATATTAATTTTTATTATTTATATTATAAAAAAAATTTTGATTTACCATTATTAATTTTTTATATATGCTTTTTATAGATACATTTTTATATATATTTGTTGATCATATATACATATATATTTTTTATTGTTTTTTATTTTTTTTTATTTTTTTTACTATTTTAATGTTTTTATTTTTATTATTTTTTATGTTTGTTTATTTTTATTTGTATTTCCATTTTTTATTTATTATTTTTTTTAATTTTGATATTTAGAGTTTAATAATTTTTTATTGATAAATGTATACATGAAACAATTCCATGTCAATCAGTAGAACTTTGGTAACAAGCATTTCAAACTCGTACTACTACTACTACTACTACTATTTAGCATTTCTATAGCGCTACAAGGCGTACGCAGCGCTGCACAAACTAATACAGCTAAACTGCTATCATCAACATTTTCTTTTGTTCCCCCTTCCCCCCAACTTCCCCCCCCCCCCATCTCCCCTCCCCTCCTTCCACATTAACATATTGATTAACTTTGGCATATATATGCAAATGTGCTGTACTTAACTATTGTCAGGAAATCCATATATTAACTTTGGAATGTATCAAGTAGCAACCTGGGCATTCTTCAACAAAAATTTTTGAAAAATAAATGTAAACTGCTGACAACACTCTGTGGTCTTAGCTTGGTATTTCATTGCTCTGTTAATGTCATTTCTTCCCCGCCTTATGCTATAATTTTGCCAATCAACAATGTATCATCCGCTAAGCAGGAGAATCACATCGTATCTGTGTGGTGCTACTATCTCTTTCTCATCCCCAGAAGCCTCCCTTCCCTCTATACTGTACCTACCTCCTCATCCCTTCCCCCCCTTCCAACCCCCCCCCCTAAGGTATCTTCCCGAGAAACCAACCTATATCCTATGCCCTCCTTCTTCCAAATCAAAGGGAATTTAATACCAGACTTCTACCTCTTGTATGTAGTGACTGAATGTATGGGCCCCAAATGTCCAAGAAAGTCTTCCTCCTCCTAGAGGAGCCTCTTACTCCCCGGCGTTCACAAAGCATCAGCTCATGAAATCTATTTCTCCAGTGCCAGAAGTCCGGGAGAGTACTGCCTACCCATTGACAAAGTAGCAACCTCTTACCCACCAGACAGGCCTTACGGACCAGATGCCTCCCAGATGTGCTCTGTAAGACAAAGACCTCATGTTTATCCAGCAGTACACCCATCAGAGAGCATACAATTTTAGAGCCCAGTAAAAATGACAAATACTGCAATATAGCTTTCCAAAAATTCTGTACCTGAAAGCATTCCCACAAACAGTGGAATAGTGAGCCTGGCAATCTCCCACATTTTTCACACAACGGGTCTTCCACCCCTCCCATCCGAAAAAGCTGGGTTTTTGTGAGGTATGCTCTATGAAGAATTCGGTATTGGCATTCACGGAGGCCCGCATTACCGGTCATCTCCGGAATCCGAGAAAGCAGTATATTGAAATCCAAGGATAGTCCCGGCCTAGTTAAGTCTCTAGCCCAACGCATTCTAATTGACTCTCTGTCCTTCTTAAGTGGCAGCTTCCCCAATAACTTAAACAACTTCGAAACTGAAAATCGATCCGTTCCCTCTCCTTCTAGGAATTGTCTCATCCGATGACAATGCCTTTCTCTCAAAGCCTCCAAGTCTAAGGACCTCACATAGAGGCATATTTTCAAAGCACTTTGGGAGGCTAAGTTCCATAGGTTTCTATGGAACTTTGGGAGGCTAAGTGCTTTGAAAATATGCCTCATAGTGTGTTATTTGATGATAGGCAAAAATGTTGTTCATATCATAACCAATACCCAAAGCTCCCAGATTTAACAGCATCCCTTGCTTATTTGACAGATGCTCCAAACGACTAATGCCCAAGTGCCCCCAAACCTGAAATGTCCTATTATCCATCCCAGGCTGAAAGGACAAGTTTCCACATATGGGTAACATATCTGACGTATTGTTCGACAGGCCCCAAATACCCATCAGGTCTTTCCAAAGAGACCGCAAAGATGTCAGCAGCAAGCTGTTCCTCAGATGTTCCGGAACGTTAGCCCTAGGTGCCTGTAATAGAAAATAAAAATGACAAGGGGCAAAGAACTGTCCCTCTATTTTACGGGGTGTATAATCTTCACGATCATAAAACCAGTCACTAAAATGCCTCAATAAACATGCCCTATTATACCGTTTCAAGTCTGGTAAGCCCAATCCTCCCTCCTTCCAGTGACCCATCAACAGAGGTAGTGGCAGTTTGGTCTTTTTTCTTCCCCAACAATACCGTCTAAGCAAGCGATATAATACTTTAAAATCTCGGTGGTAGATAAGAACGGGCAATAGCCTTATACAATAAAGCCACCTAGGGAATTCCACCATCCGAAATAACTGAATGCGCCCATAGAGTGTGAGGGGCAAAGTCACCCAACTCTTCAGCCGTGTCTCTGTAGCGCTCAGCAGTCTATTCATATAACGTTCAATCGATATATATCCGCCGAGTTCATGGACAGCCAAACCCCCAAATAACAAAACGATCCTTGCGCCCACCGAAGTGGAAAAGTCTGCCCCCACTCTCCTTTCTGCTCCTCTGAGGAGGCCAGTGCCAAAGATTTCATATAGTTTAGCTTGAACCCTGCATAATCACCAAATTATTGAAAGAGTTCTAACAAAGCTGGGAGTGACTGGGAGGGCTGTGTCAAATGTACTTGTAAGTCATCCGCAAAGGCCGACAACAAAAATCGAGAGACACCTATCGGTACTCCTTTAATCTCCGGGTGGGTTTGTATCGCTCTAACCAGTGGATCTAAGGACAACACAAACAATAGAGGAGAGAGCGGACACCCCTGTCTGGTGCCTCAATAGATGTTAAATGAGCGGAAGCGGACCCCATTTACCCAGACATATGCCAAAGGCTCCAGATATAACACCTGAATCGCATCTAGAAAGAACCCTTGAATACCATATTGCTTCAAAGTCTCAAACAGATAGGGCCACCTCACCCTGTCAAAGGCTTTCTCTGCATCAAAACTGATTAATAGAGAAGCCAGACGCTTATGTTGCACCGTCTCTAAAGATGCCAATATAGCACAGAGGTTCTGAACCGCTGTCCTCCCTTTCACAAACCCCACTTGAGCTTCCTCTACTAACTCCGGGAGTACTCGGGCCAGCCGATTTGCCAATATCTTAGCATATAATTTGGCATCCACATTAAGAAGGGAAATTGGTCTATACGAACCCAGATCTGCCATATCTTTACCCGCCTTCGGGATAACTACAGTCTGAGCTACCTTCACTGTTTCCGGCTCCGTCCGCTCCTCTACCATGGAATTGAACAGGGCCAAAAGCGGTTTCTTAAGATTTTCGTAGAACTGTTTGTAAAACTCCACACGATAGCCATCCGTACCCGGTGTTTTGTGAGAAGCACTTTGCTGCAATGCCAACATTAGATCTCCCTCCACAATTGGGCTATTTAACCTCTGCAACTGCCGGGGGGACAATTTAGGGAGCTCTACCGAATCTAAAAACATTTCAGCATTCAGCCCCTCATCTTCCGGCCTAGCATAAAGGGTCTCATAATACTGGCCAAAACGGTCTGCTATGCTCTGATCTGTTCTCAGGAACTGCCCATTTGAGGCCTTCAATTGCAGAACTCTGGAGGTTCCCTTTTTACTCCGCACCATATTCGCCAATAATTTCCCTGCCTTGTTGCCATATTGGAATAGTTTATATTTATAATAAAACTGGGACTTGACTGCTCTCTGATGCAACAGTTCATTGAGTTCTTTCTGTGCCCCCAAAAGCAATGACTTGCTCTCATCAGTAGCATTCCTACTATAAAGCTTCCTATAATTACGAACCTGCAACTCAAGACGTAAAATCTCCTTGTCTCGAAGCCTCCGAGTTCTAGCGCAATAAGAAATAATATCCCCTCGCAATACAGCCTTCTCTGTTTCCCAAAAAAGGGTCGGTTGCTGTCTGTGAATATCGTTATGGAATTCATAGTCCGCCATCCTCTCGGTTAGAAATATCTGGAATTTCTGATCTCCTACTAAATCTAAGGGATATCTCCAAAGGCGCATTCCATCTCCCCTCATGGGTCTCCTCCATCTTAGCCATATCAGGGCATGATCTGAGACCTCATAAGGCCCGATCTCTGCCTGCACCATCTGCGAAAAGAGAGAGCCCGAGACAAACAAGTAATCTATACGAGATTGGGAAGCATTTGCTCTGGAAAGGTGAGTAAAGTCTCTATCCAATGGGTGTAAAATACGCCACACATCCACCAGGTCTAATGCCTCACAAAGCAAGGTTAAGGCGCAAGCACCCTCCCCCCCCCCCCCCCCCCCCCCCCGAACTCCCAGCACCAGAGCCTGATCTATCAAGCCGGGGATCAACCACCAGATTAAAATCTCCTCCCATGATAATATTCCCCCCTTTCAACTTGTTTACTTTAGATATCAGCCCCTGAAAAAAATTTTTATCAAACACATTTGGGGCATACACATTACACAGCACCAGTTGCTGGGCATCAATTTCCACCTGTGTCACAATGTAACGGCCCTCCGAACTCCTAAGTGTGGAAGTGATCTTTATTTGTAAACTTTTCCTAAAGAGAATTAGTACTCCGGCCTTCCTCCCTACTGCTGGTGCCTCTAACAGGGATCCTACCCATCCTGTCTTGAATTTTGAATGATGGAGTGGAGGAGTGGCCTAGTGGTTAGGGTGGTGGACTTTGGTCCTGAGGAACTGAGTTTGATTCCCACTTCAGTCACAGGCAGCTCCTTGTGACTCTGGGCAAGTCACTTAACCCTCCATTGCCCCATGTAAGCCGCATTGAGCCTGCCATGAGTGGGAAAGCGCGGGGTACAAATGTAACAAACAACAAACAACAACAACAGATGTGTCTCCTGCAATAGGGCTATATCCACTTGTTGTCTTTTCAGCGCCTGGAGCACTTTTGTCCGCTTTATGGGGGACGAAACTCCTCCAATATTCCAAGAGACAATTTTAAGTGACCCCAGTACACCAGAACTCTAATATCAACATAAAAAAGGTTATACATTTGAAAAGCATGAGAGAAACCCTCCCAGCCCATAGGGTTCCCCTCTTCAATCCCCCTCGACTTGGCCCCTGGAAACAACACTCTTTCAGATACCTCCCTCTCCCTCTTATCCCCCCTCCCCCCTTCCCTACCCCTGAACTTCTCCACAGTGCCACTATGGCCTAGGTCACGTGAGCTCTCCCCCCCCCCCCCCCCCGACACCTCCCTCTATCTTCTATCCAATCTGGTATTTTCTCAAGGGACCCCTCTCCCCAGTATACCGCAGCATTGACCTCTCTATTAACCTGTTGCCTGTGTTAACCTATAATTACACTGTAGAATCTTTTAACCTTAGTTGGCGTAATAGACCCCTTTTTCTCCTAGCATCCGGGTCTCCCCATCAGGTTTAATAGTATAAATTGTAAAACACTGCCTCTTTCCCTTAAAGTGTAGGTCTTATGCCCCAACCAAACATTTAACATTTGTAACATTAACGATAAACACATTTGAACTTTATCTGCCACTTCACGGTCTGTAGCATGCCATCACACTCTGGATCACGAACTTAACCAACTTTTCCTCGACCTGGTGATATGTATGCTCCATTGTGGCTCTCAGGGATCACTCTCTCAATGTTCCTTCAAGTCCTCTTCAGATGGCTGTTCCGATATGATCCTCCGCAATCAAGTCTCATTTTGCAAACTACATAGCTTCTATAACTCTCCAGTCTTTTTAAGAACCTTCAGCTCCTCGAGGTCTTGAGTATATCAGTCTCTGTCAGAAAAACTTCCTAGTTGTTCAGCTCCAATGCAGTCTCTAGGAATCTCCATCCTCGGCGCTCCTTCAGCCGCCCATCAAACGCCAACTCACGCTGATCCTTCGGCCGCCAAATCCCGCTTCACGAATTTCAGAGCCTCAGTCGCTGAGGAGAACATAGTCTGCTTCCCATCATGCCAGATCTTTAAACGGGCCGGGTATAACAAAGCAAACTGTATTTTCTTGGCAAATAGCAGTTGACATACCTCCCGAAAGGCTCGCCGCTGCATCAACACCCCAGCTGAAAAATCCTGGAAGCAACGCACCGTAGCGTTCTCATATTGTACAGTCCCTGCTTTCCGAAAGTCTCTGAGAATTTCTTGTTTATGAGCAAAGTTGAGGACTTTGAAGATAACCACTCAGGGGCGTGGGTCTTTTGGGCTTCCAGGCCCCAGTCGGTGAGCGCGCTCCACTCTTAAGGGCCCAGCCAGCGATTGTAACTTTAGAGTTTTAGGGAGCCAGCTTTCTAAAAAGTCTCTCAGTTCTGGGTCTTTAATCTTTGCAGGCAGGCCTACCATTCTGATGTTACTTCTACGAGCCCGGTTCTCCAGATCCTCTAATTTACTTTCCAGTCTTTCCACTTTGCTTTTCAAGTCCTGTTGTGTGGTCTCATGCTGCTGAACTCGATCTTCCACATCTGAAAGCCTCTGCTTGCAAAGGGAGAACTCCGATTGTATATTCTCCAGCTTTGCATCAATGCCTCCCAGCTGCTCTGTGATCTTCTGCAGCTTGGCGTCCACCAAAGCGCCCAACATAGCCGAGACCTCCGCTGCCACCTCCGCTGCCCATACGGAGCTCACCGACTTCGGGCCTTCTCCTTCCGCCATCTTTGTTTCGGCAAAGCGACTCCGTGTCGCGTCTTTCTTCGCCGATTTAGTAGCCATCCCCTGCACTTTTGGCTTTGCGTTTTCTTCCAGCAATTCTCCACGCTGTCTGCTCTCCCTTGATTGGCGTTCCGCTTATCACAGCGGCAAAGGTAAAGTTTTTGTGCGAGAACAGGTGTGAGGGAGGCGGGAGCTTAGCACGACGACACCCGCTCTCTAGCCGTGCATCACGTGACTCCTAATTTTCATATTTAATATAGTTTATAATTGATATGTTGATGTATCATTCATAAGTGCATGTACATAGATAATTATTTTTTAATATTCCTGAATTATTTATATACCTAAGAAAATAAGAGAATGGAATTAATATATATATATTTTTTACTCATTTTTTCCTTTTTAGTTATGTAGTGATTTATTATTGAACATTTTTTATTTCCATTGGTATTTTTTCATTATATTTAATTATTTATTATATATATTTAAATTGATTTTATTAATATTATTTTTTAAACAATTTTTTTCATTTTTGGTGTCATTTATATTTCTTTTAACAATGAATTAGTTCATCTTATAATTGAAGTTGCTTTTTATTGTTAATTTTTAATTTTAATTTATGTTATACTAGTAAAAGAGGCCCGTTTCAGAGCAAATGAAACGAGCGCTAGCAAGGTTTTCGTCGCCAACACCCCCCCTCCCTGGCCAACTCCTTCGTTGTTCTGCCATTGCTCCGCCCCCGTCATGACGTTTGACGCGAGGGCGGGGCCCGGAGCAATTCCCCCCCCCTCCCTGCCAACCCCTTTGTTGTTCTGCCATTGCTCCGCCCTCGAGGGCAGGGCCCGGAGCGATTTTGGTGGCTTCACCACCACGAACCTTCGAACCTTTTTGAAGGAAGTCAGGGCTTGGCTTCACTGATGTCAGTGTCCTCAGAACGTTGAGGGTGAGTTTTATTATAGTAGATAGGCATTTTATGTGAAAACATTATTTTCCTTTTTATTTTTATTATTTTACTATTTTTATTATTATTTTCATTATTAATTTTTTAAATATTTTATATTATATTTTTGAATTTCTACACATACGATTTTTGGATCTAAGAGTCCTGGGTCAAGCTCTAGCATTTTAAAAAAATGACATGTGTTTCTTTGCAGTTTCCCTCCATTTTCCCAGCATCCTTTGTACGTGATGTCCTACACCTGGAGTGTTAACAACTTATGATCTGAGCATGTTCAAAACTTTTTTTGGCACGCCTTTTCTTATTTAAATAACGGACTTTTTAGTCAGACCCCTTTCCTTCATTGAAGATATTGCTACACTACGGTGCACTTCTCTGTTCTGACAGTGGTAAGTTTTTTCATTTATTATACGATTTTTCAAGTATCTTTTTAGGGGACGTTTTACTTCACTTTTTTTTACATATATATGATATATTTAGACCAGTTTTTTTAATAGTTTTTTAGAACCTGGTCCAATATAGACGTCTTCTCTGGTTTTAGTTCATAATAGTTCTCATTTTTTTGCCTGTTCCTTCATTTCATATCTACACCTCCATTTTAAGCGTATGATCAGTGGTGTGCTGGAGCCGGCTCGCACCGGCTCGCAAGAGCCGTTTGTTAAATTTTCTGGCATCTTGCGAGCCGGTTGTTGGCCCATGCGAGCCGGCTCGCCTCCGCTCCCCCGCCCCGCAAATCCATCTTCCGTCTGCCCTCTGCTCCCCATAGTAGCCCTGCTGGTTTCCTTTCTGCGCTGCCGCCGCCGTCCTGCCTTTAAAAAATTAATTTTCCCTCGAGGCGCGCCAGCGTTGAAGCGAAGGC
This sequence comes from Microcaecilia unicolor, assembly GCF_901765095.1. NCBI lineage: Eukaryota > Metazoa > Chordata > Amphibia > Gymnophiona > Siphonopidae > Microcaecilia > Microcaecilia unicolor. Next base: position 169,589,494 of record NC_044034.1, on the reverse strand, counting down.
AGCAGGCTCAGCTCGGTTCCTGCCTTTGTTCTGTTTCTTCGCATCATGGCTCTGCCCTTGCGCAAACAGGAAATACATCAGGCAAGGGCGGAGCCATGATGCGAAGAAACAGAACGAAGGCAGGAACCGAGCTGAGCCTGCTGCCTTCGCTTCAACGCTGGCGCGCCTCGGGGGAAAATTAATTTTTTTAATGCAGGACGGCGGCGGCAGCGCAGAAAGGAAACCAGCAGGGCAACTATAGTGGAGCAGAGGGCAGACGGAAGATGGACGACCAGGGGAGCGGAGAGGGCTGGAAGATGGCGGCAAGGAGGGCAGTGGGGAGACGAGGATTGCTGGACATGGGTGGGTGGATGGAGGGCAGGGGAGAGGAGGGTTGCTGGACATGGGTGGGTGGGTGGATGGAGAGGAGGGCGGGGGAGAGGAGGGTTGCTGGACATTGGTGGATGGAGGGGAGAGGAGGGTTGCTGGACATGGGTGGATGGAGGGCAGGGAAGAGGAGGGTTGCTGGACATTGGTGGATGGAGGGGAGAGGAGGGTTGCTGGACATGGTTGCATGGAAGGGAGAAGAGGGTTGCTGGACATGGGTGGGTGGATGGAGGGCAGGGGAGAGCAGGGCTGCTGGACATGGGTGGGTGGATGGAGGGCAGGGGAGAGGAGGGTTGCTGGACATGGGTGGAGGAGAGGGAAGGGAGAGAGAAGAAATGCTGGACGGGTGGATGGAGGGCAGGGGAGAGGAGGGTTGCTGGGCATGGGTGGATGGAGGGCAGGGGGGAGAGGAGGGTTGCTGGACATGGGTGCATGGAGGGGAGAGGAGGGTTGCTGGACATGGGTGCATGGAGGGCAGGGGAGAGGAGGGTTGCTGGACATGGGTGGAGGAGAGGGAAGGGAGAGAGAAGAAATGCCGGATATGGGTGGAGGGGAGGGAAGAGTGAGGAATGACATGAGAAGAGGGAAAAGGAAGAGCGGAGAATAACTGCAAATGGATGGAGAAAATAGGCAGAAGCTGAGGACCAGAAATGAAGAAGAAAGGAGGAAAGAAATAAATGGAAAGGAAGCCCTGGAAACGGAGTTAAGAGTACAGATAGCAGCAGAATCGGATACTGGGACAGCATGAGCAGAAAAACAGCCACCAGACAACAAAGGTAGAAAAAAACTCATTTTATTTTCATTATAGTGTTTGGAATATGTTCACCTTGAGAATCAGGTGCTCAACATTAAAAGTTTATATTTATTTACTTATTTATGGCATTTTATCCCACATTAAACATGAATTAGATTGGAACCTGGGATCATTTAATAGTTTTTTCCTGGAGAGAGTAATGCATTGCCCCCCCCCCCCCCCCCCCCCCCCCCCCCCCGGCTATAGCCAGCTCTGCAATTTGGGGGGGGCGCAGAGATGGATGGGGGGGCGCAGAGGTGGACGGGGGGGGGGGGGCAGAGGTGGACGCCGAGGTGGACCGGGGAGAGAGCCTGTTGTTAAAAATTTACCAGCACACCACTACGTATGATAGATATAATTTTCTTTAGACATTTACACTCTTTACCTTAACCTCTGTATTGAATACAAACTATATACATAGTGATTCAATTTGACATTCACTCTATAGTAGACACAACGCTTTCATGTATAAAAAAATATGTGGTGGGTACATATATATACATACATTTTAGATACAGAGGACCTGTTGGATTGTATTTTATACATTTTTTATTTCATGTGCACTTGCTATTTAGGAAATTTACTCTTTATAATAAGTCAGCCTTGTGTTTTATTTGCAGGAAGTTTATAGCTTATATTAAAGTTTTTTTGTAACAAACTATCGACGTTACACAAACAGCTATACATCATAAGGTTAGTAGATTTATTGGAACATACAGTATTATTTCTTAACCTTTGTTTTCTTTTCCTTTTTTGTGTATAATATCTATTTGACAATTTGTTTTAAATATGGTTTATTATTTTGGTTATACAACACTATATATATATTGTTTTGTTCTCCCTTTTTCCTTTTTGTTCTTCTTTTAATTTGGATAGGTCCCCTTATGTGTTCATATGTAGTTATTATTGTGTAATATAGTTACTACATTTTTGTGACCCATTTTGTGTTTTTTATGCTTGTATACAACACCATTGTATGTTATACAAATAATATTTTATTCACAACTTTTATTTTACATCATTTTTATCCTATGAATTGTTGTATTAGTCAATTTATGGAACATATATATATATATATATATATATATATATATATATATATATATATATATACTTCTTTAATTATGGGTTTTATAGTTATTCATGTATATCTGTTGCATATATTTGTATTATCATATGTCCATATGCTGTTATCATTTTATACATTTATTTGTGGATAAATATTGATTTGTTTGTTTATATATAAAAAATTATTATTTCTGTTGATGTTTTGATATATATGTTTTTAATTCCTATACATTGTTATTACAAAGATATGTTTTTCTATCTATTGTATTAGGCATACTTTGATTATTTGTTTTTATGTTTTTATAAATCTTATGTTTTAGACTTCTGAAGGCGCGAGCTAGCGCCAAAACACAGCTGTGTTGAGTCGTTGTCACCTCGCTTGCAATAAAGAATTGTTTCTTTATAGACGTCTCCTCCAGTTTTTAGAAGAGCGTACCTTTCCTACTTCTTGCTTCTGCAAAGAACAAAAAATCAACAGATAACCAAACAGCGAAGTACCATGAAACAAATAACATTACACAAAGGAAATCTAGAGCACCGACTTTACATTTATTGTGAAATACCGATTTTTAAACACTGATATTATTTTATTGTGTATTGTTTTACATACACTGAATTTTATGTAGTGATTTTATGTTGATTCTATTTATATATACACCAGAGCAATAAATATTTAAATTTATTGATCCTGAGGTTTGTCTAGCCTTCCCAAGTTCCCACTTCCTTTTGTGTAAAGAACAAAAAATAACTTTTTCTTTTTACATCAGAAAGTTTGAGCCCTGCTCTGCTACTATCCTTTTTAATAATCTACGCTGTAACAGTTACATTTCAAGCTCTGGCTGAAGTTTAAACCTATGGGGGAAAGGGTTTTACACTATTTAAATTAGTTAATAAATGATTTTTTTTTAGATGAAATCTGACCTATGCCCTGCTATGCCTTCTAGAGGCTATCTATTAATGCTGTAGACTGTAACAATTAAGTTTCAACCTCTGACAGAAATTCAAGTTGAAAACTATGGAGAAAAAGGGTTTATACTATTTAAACTAGTTAATAAATAAAGTTAGCTTTTTTAAAAATCAAACTGCTTTTATCAATAAACCTACAATTTCTCTTTTATCCCAATCTTTAAATCATCAAAGCACAGAGCAAAATAATGTTCACTTACCTAGAGAGATGTCCTCATCTCTCAGAACTCCTCAGAAAAGCCTTATAGAATAGCACACAGCCAGATGTGCGTACAAATATGAGTGCCAATTAACATCAGTAATTGGTTGTTAGCACCCAATTATTAATCATTGAGCTCCTTAAGCAATTAAGATGTGTGCACTAATTTGGGTGTGCAAATCTGGGTACCATATATAGAAACCGGCCCTTTATGCAATGGGCCCTGTGGCAGATAATAAGGCATGCTAACCATTTGTAAATTATCCCCATGGTTAGCCACTATTATTCTTAAAATACCATTGTTCTCTCCTTGTTATTATATCGTTTTGACAGCTGCTGCTGAAAGAATCAGTAAAAACAATGTTTCCCTGCCTCTTTATAATTACAGTTCAGATGTTACATTGTGGTTTTTAAATATTTTTTAATGTGGTTGTGTTTGAATCATGCTTATGATGCAAGTAGCAAACACAGGATCAAAGAATTTTCACTATTTTGTATCTATGTGAGAAATGTTTCTACATAGACCCCACAGAGATGGCACAAAGCCCAATTTTGCACGGATCATCTAGGTAGAAAAAGGAACATTCAAGTCTGGATGTTCATAATTTGCAGATTATTTTGCAACAGTCTCACTGAACGAGCAACATTTTGTAAAATACCTCTAAGACTGCATGAAAATGTGTACTTTGCACAATCAAAAATACAGAAGCATCACTCAGGGCTTTGAACATATATGTGAAAATTTTACAAAACTGGACATCCAAAGGGAGTCAATTAAGGAATGAAGGTATAAAATTCTAAGTTTCACATTTATAAGATAGTTTTTAATACGAAAGAGGTAAACACAATTACCAGTGTCCCCACTCTCTCCCTCCCTCCCTCACTCCTCCAAACTCCAGGTCCAAACAAGTATTTAGCTGATACTCGTATGTGCCTTGTCAAGAGGTGTAAATGTCATAACTGAATGCCTTATTTAGAAGTGCCTGATCTTACCTTTGAAATAGCCATAGTATTGCAGATGATGACGTATGAATCTCTCATAGGGATCAACAAACAACTGTGAAAGGAAAAGACAGTTCAATCATACAGAAAGAATCGGCTAGTCACCAGCTACTACTTCAAACAATGTAATATCTCTTTCTCACCTAACATTTTCATGAATATTCTATCATTTCTTACAGTTTACTCAAAGTGTCTGTTTGCAATTAGGCAAGCAATAAATGTAATCAGTGAATAAATGGATGAATGAAGTGAAAATGTCCTACATTATCACAACTCTTGTAATTTTATCAAACCAAGGTAAACATTTTTGATGTATGGGAAGCTCTGTACTCACATTTGTCTCCAGTGTTGGACACATATCACACATAAAACGATCCAGTTGAAAGGCATCAAATATTCTGTCCGAAAGCAGCTTAACGATATATTTAATAAGCTAAAATAAAAATAATTTCTGTTTTCATGACTTAGCAGAATGCAAGAGAAAATGTTTCCAAGCTCTCTCCCAATAAAAAAATCTGAATATTATACTTACTCTGCTTGCTATAAACCAAAGCTGCTTCTTTTTTTTCTCTTGTACAGCTCATACAGGGCTGCATTTACTTAGCTGCGCTAATGGATTTAGCATGTGTAACGATTAGCACGCACTAAATGCTAAGCTGTCCATAGGAATAAAATGGGCTTCTTAGCATTTAGCGCATGCTAATCGTTAGTGTGCACTAAATCCAATACTGCACCTTAGCAAAAGGAGCCCACAGTTGTAAAAAATGTGGTATTCAAGTTTTAGATTGTTTACACCAGTGATTCCCATATCCAGTCCTCCACCAATTCTGGTTCCTGGGTAAACCAAAGTTGCAAATTAACCTGATTTTGAGAGCAAAAATATGCAAATATATCAGAAATACTCATAGTGGATATCCAAAAAGATAGAAATATTGAAGGACATGATTTGGGAAGCACTAAAGATATGCCCTACTGAGTCAGGGCCATCAATCCTGTCTCCAGTGATGGCCAATCTGGGTCACTGGAACACACTTGGAAACTCCCACAGAGTAGATCCATTCCTTGCAGTTCATTCCTAGGGATGAGCGCTGGATTTCCTGAGTCTGCTTGGCCAATACTTGTTTATGGACATTTTCTCTTGGAACTTGTCTAAACTCCTTTCAAACCAAGCTATGTTAGAACCACATCCTCTGGCAATAAACTGTATAGTTTGATTGTTCAATGACACCCAAATTTTATATATGGCACCTAGTTACTCATGTTAAATTGGGCACACAACCAATTTAACGCATGTAATTTAATTGAATAACAAGTCAATCAGTGCTAATTGGTGATAACAACCAATTATCAGCACTAATTGGCTCTAAGGAGTGGAGGAATAGCCTAGTGATTAGAGCAGTGGGCTTTGATCCTGGTAAACAGGTTTCAACTCCCTACTGCAGCTCCTTGTGACTCTGGGCAAGTCACTTAACCCTCCATTGCCCCAGGTACAAAATAAGTACCTGTATGTAATATGTAACCATAGAAAGGTGGTATAACATGTTCCATCCCCCTAGTTAGGATATACGCTTGTATCGTATTCTATTACAATCTGCGCATAAATCCTAACACACATAACTATTTGGGGGAATAACTAAGGGCGTTCTGGGGCATTCCTATAGAATCATGCACCTACAGATAGGCACTAACTCCCGGATTCTATATAGTACGCTTAGATTTAGGCGCCGAAATTGGCGTGGATTCTATAACAATGTGCGTAACTTAATTGGCTTAACAAGTTAATGAGCACTGATGACAGCACTTAACAATAATAAGCACTAATTGGCACCAATTAGAATTTAGGCGCACAACTCACTAAGCGTATTCTGTAATCATGTTTAGGCGCTACTTATAGAATTTGGCCCTGAGTGAAAGTATTTAACACTTTTGCAAACAGCTTTGCCTCGAAATTTAACAAAGAAATAGAGCGATATGAGGATGGATCCAATGTACTCTTCCCAGGTTTCAATAACACTATCATCTGGGCCATCTGAAGGGAACTGGGGAGTTGCCTGGTCTCCATCATCTTCCCAGTTCCCTTCAGATGGCCCAGATTATAGTGTGATGGAGACCAGGCAACGAACTGGGGAGTTGCCTGGTCTCCATCACCTCCCCAAACATAAGTTCTAGCTTGGGCCCCACCTCCTCTACCATAAGCTTGTAAAACTCTGCCCAGAAACCATCAGGCTCCGGGGCCTTCCCCAATTTGCATGACTGCAGAGCTACCTGAATTTCATCCAGAGTAATAGGGCCATTGAGAGTCTCTTTCTGAGAAGAACTAACCTTCGGTAAGTCTAGATTATTTAAATACATCGATCCAAGCAATGATGTGGCCCCCAATTCTCCATATAACACTTCAAAGTACTGCCTGAACACTATGTTAATATCTTTATCTGAATGGACCAAATGGCCAGAGGAATCTTTAAGTTGAATTATCTTCCTAGGACCTGATTTAGCCTGCACCATATGGGACAGTAGCTTGCCACTTGTTTCCATGAAGAAATAATTGATATTTATAATAATTAATGGACTTAACTGTTCGCTGATGAAGAAGTTCATTTAACTCCGCCTGTGTGGCCAACAATGCTTCCTTATGTTGAGCACTGTGTGACTGCCCAAATAGCCTTCTATCCCGTCTAGTAGTTCGTTCTAATCGCAAAATTTGGAGATCTCTCATCTTTCGTTTATGATTAACATATGATATGTTCTCTCCCCTTATATTATATGTTCCCAGTATAATATTGGTTTACTCACGCAAGCTTGATTAAAGGTTTGATACTCCTTCCATTTGTTATCTATAAATGAGTGATAATATTGATCTGTATACAGTTCTAAGGGAAACCTCTAACTCCAACTCCCCCCTCCCGGCCTTCCAATCTGCACCTGGAGCCACACCATTGCATGATCAGATACCCCATAAGGGCCTATCTCAGTCTTAGTTATTTTAGAAAACAATGCCCTAGATGTTAACAGATAGTCAATTCTAGACTGTGTGGAATGTGCACGGGATAGATGGGTGTAATCTCTACCTCCTGGATGTAGAACCCGCCAAACATCCAAGATATCTAATACATCACACAACATGGGTAGCCCAATAGATACATCCATATGCGCCGATGGAGGCAGATTAGATCTATCCATTCGCGGATCAAACACTGTATTAAAGTGTGTGTCCCCCCCCCCCCCCCAATATCAAGTTATCCCGTTGTAAAGGAGACAGGAGTCCTATCAGTTGCCTAAAAACTCCATGTGCATACACATTTGGGGCATAACAATTGCAAAAAAGGAATTTTTGCCTTGCTAAAGTTAGCAATACCACAACATACCGGCCTTCCTTTCCCTGTATGCAGTGGGGTACCAAGAAGGGGGTGGTGGGGGCAGTCCGCCCCGGATGCACACCGCTGAGGGGTGCCGCGCGCCTATCGGCTCTTCGTTTTCATGCTCCCTTTGCCCCGGAACAGGTTACTTCGGGGCAGAGGGAGCATGAAAACGAAGAGCCGGGAGGCGCACGGCACCCCTCCCCCAGCGGCGTGCACCGGGGGGGGTTCTTTCGCCGGGGGATCGGGGGTTCTTTCACCGGGGGGGGGGGGGGTATCGCGCTGTTCCGGGGGGCGCTGCACCCGGGGGGCGGGGCACATCGTTGATCCACCCCGGGTGTCAGCCCCCCTAGGAACGCCACTGCCTGTATGACCCAATTTAACTGTATATCCAGGTCCCTATGAAACAAAATGAGTACACCAGCCTTCCTATGTTCAGCTGGAGATTCAACTAACTCCCCTACCAACCATCTGTGAAATTTTTTATGTTCTACAGAGGACAAGTGAGTTTCCTGGAGTATTGCCACATCGGCTCACTGTCTGTTCAATGCCTGCAAATGTTTTGGCTTTTAATCGGCGAAGCCACCCCTCCCACATTCCAAGATATGACTTTCAGGGACATCATCCCAAACTCCTTAACTGCCCAACTAAGAAAAACCACATATCCACATTTGCATAATATAAAGGGGAAGCTGTCCCAGCCACCAGCCCCCCCCCCCACCCATCACCACATAGCACTTCTCTACCCAACGTGGAGAGTGAAGAACCAATCAATACATTCTAAATAATAAAAAAAAAACAAATTATAACATTAAAAAAAAACCAAAACTAATAATAATCAAAGACACACTCATCATCCCCCTACCATCCGTCATCCAACCAAAATCCCCCCAAACCCTCCTCCCTAACCCCCCCCCCCCAAAACTCCCCAGCAGAACTCTCGTTCCTACCTTACAACAGTCTACCCAGGTCCCAGTCACTATGAAGAGCTCTCCTCCCGTACTCCCCCCCAAGACAACACTTGCCCAACCTTTGAAAATATAAAGCCCCCCGTTCTCCGTGACTTCACTATCTCCCTTGCTTGGTTATTATCAAATACTCAATAGTCGCTAAACCCCCCATAAAGGTCTTACAGATAATCAGCAACCAGTTGACCAAAATGTAAAATAAATTGTTCTCCATAGCACTTCAGATGAATCACTTGCGCCTTCCAACTGCTGTTCTAGATCATCCTCCTATTCTCCAACACAGAGCAGCCATATAACTTAAGTGTCTTGTAGAATGACCGCCACCAGATTATGTTCCAGACCCTTCTGCCAGATAGGAGTTACGTTAGGAGTTACGGATCAAGAAAGGGATCTGGGTGTCGTCGTCGATGATACGCTGAAACCTTCTGCTCAGTGTGCTGCTGCGGCTAGGAAGCAAATAGAATGTTGGGTGTTATTAGGAAGGGTATGGAGTCCAGGTGTGCGGATGTTATAATGCCGTTGTATCGCTCCATGGTGCGACCGCACCTGGAGTATTGTGTTCAGTACTGGTCTCTGTATCTCAAAAAGATATAGTAGAATTGGAAAAGGTACAGCGAAGGGCGACGAAAATGATAGTGGGGATGGGACGACTTTCCTATGAAGAGAGGCTGAGAAGGCTAGGGCTTTTCAGCTTGGAGAAGAGACGGCTGAGGGGAGATATGATAGAAGTGTATAAAATAATGAGTGGAATGGATCGGGTGGATGTGAAGCGACTGTTCACGCTATCCAAAAATAATAGGACTAGAGGGCATGAGTTGAAGCTACAGTGTGGTAAATTTAAAACGAATCGGAGAAAATTTTTCTTCACCCAACGTGTAATTAGACTCTGGAATTCGTTGCCGGAGAACGTGGTACGGGCGGTTAGCTTGACGGAGTTTAAAAAGGGGTTAGATAGATTCCTAAAGGACAAGTCCATAGACCGCTATTAAATGGACTTGGAAAAATTCCGCATTTTTAGGTATAACTTGTCTGGAATGTTTTTACGTTTGGGGAGCGTGCCAGGTGCCCTTGACCTGGATTGGCCACTGTCGGTGACAGGATGCTGGGCTAGATGGACCTTTGGTCTTTCCCAGTATGGCACTACTTATGTACTTATGTACTTATAGCGAATGCTACATACCTGTAGAAGGTATTCTCCAAGGACAGCAGGCTGATTGTTCTCACAAATGGGTGGCGTCCACGGCAGCCCCTCCGATCGGAGATCTTCCTAGCAACAGCATTTGCTAGTCCTCGCACCCACCCGCGATGCGCGGCCGTCTTCCCGCCCGAAATCGCTCGTGTTCGCTAGTCCCATACCAAGCAAAAACAAGACAAGGGAAGACACAACTCCAAAGGGGAGGCGGGCGGGTAAGTGAGAACAATCAGCCTGCTGTCCTCGGAGAATACCTTCTACAGGTATGTAGCATTCGCTTTCTCCGAGGACAAGCAGGCTGCTTGTTCCCACAAATGGGGTATCCCTAGCCCCCAGGCTCACTCAAAACAACAAACGTGGTCAATTGGGCCTCGCAACGGCGAGGACATAACTGAGATTGACCTAAACTTTTCCAACTAACTGAGAGTGCAGCCTGGAACAGAATAAAAATGGGCCTAGGGGGGTGGAGTTGGATTCTAAACCCCAAACAGATTCTGCAGCACCGACTGCCCGAACCGACTGTCGCGTCGGGAATCCTGCTGAAGGCAGTAGTGAGATGTGAATGTGTGGACAGATGACCACGTCGCAGCCTTGCAAATCTCTTCAATAGTGGCTGACTTCAAGTGGGCCACTGACGCCGCCATGGCTCGAACACTATGAGCCGTGACATGACCCTCAAGAGTCAGCCCAGCCTGAGCGTAAGTGAAGGAAATGCAATCTGCTAGCCAATTGGATATGGTGCGTTTCCCCACAGCCACTCCCCTCCTGTTGGGATCAAAAGAAACAAAAAGTTGGGCGGACTGTCTGTATGGGCGTGTCCGCTCCAGATAGAAGGCCAATGCTCGCTTGCAGTCCAATGTGTGCAGTTGACGTTCAGCAGGGCGGGTATGAGGACGGGGAAAGAATGTTGGCAAGACAATTGACTGGTTCAGATGGAACTCCGACACCACCTTCGACAAGAACTTAGGGTGAGTGTGGAGGACTACCCTGTTATGATGAAAGATTGCTGTTTCTACCAGCTATAATAATTTTTAAAGATGTTTTAGTGATATTCAATTGTTATTTCAAGATATTTATATTATATGGGAAGCTTTCAAATAAATAAAAAAATCTTTCCAATAAGTAAAAAAAAAAAACAAAAACGAAACAAAAACTTTTGTCCTCCACCATTTAAGGCACTGTCTATCCAATTGAAACAGCTTTAGACTTGTTAAAGATGGACCAAGAATAATAATTAAAAAAAAAAAACGAGAATGTAGATGCAGCAGCTCATAGGTTTGATTGCTTTGTTCGGTTTGAGTGTTCTAGCTGTGGGAGGGAGTGAAACAAAGATTAAACAATTGGTTTCCTTGCTTACCTGTGGAGTAGATAGGCTGCCTGCAGCTCATCACGTCAAACTTCCTTGGTCCCAACAGTGTCCTTTGCCTGCGTCCTGCCTACTGCCTGCAAGTAACGATCCGGTCCGAACTGCGGTGGAGGATGGGGGGAGAGGTTGAAGGAGGGAGGCAGGGAGAGGGAGCAGATACAGAGGGAAGAAACAAAGTTCAATGCATGGGGCAGTGGGAAGGGCAGCAGCAGGGGAGAGAGAATCAGGAACTCGGACGGACGAAGCACACGAACCTCTTGCCTGCAGTGCAGCACGAGGAGGCAGGGTTGCCACACACCACGCATGCACAAATATCAGGTGACAGCTGGTGTGTTTGGGCATGTGTGCCTCCAGCCTCCTGCTGCAATTTGTGGGGGAAAAAACCCATTCAAGTCCCAGCTGAGAGCAGAACAAGCGGCTCGCTAAATTGTTCAAAAATTAACAACCGGCTCTGCAGAGCCGGAGAGAGCCGGCTCCAGCACACCACTGGGTTTCTCTCCATTTGTAATCCTCAGCCTTGCTGGATACAGCAATGCAAAGGGCACCTTTTTCTTATAGAGCAGTGCACAGACATTTTGAAAAGCCTTGCGTTTGGTCGCTACCGAGGCCAAGAAATCCTGGAAACATAGGAGTTTATGATTATCATATTGTAAATAACCTGTGGCTCTTGTAGCTGTTAGTATTTCTTGTTTATGAGCAAACTTCCAACAGTTTGCATATCACCACACGTGTCCTTGCCTCAGATGATTTCAATATTCCCAAGCTGTGGGCCTGCTCCACTCTTAGGTGGCCTGCCTGCTGCAACAATTTTAGGGCCTTCGGAAGCCAGTCCTCCAAAAACTACCTCAAATCTACCTCCCTGATGGATTCTGGGAGTCCCAAAAATCGGAGGTTATTTCTTCTCGAGGTCTTCTTTTCAAGGTCTTCAATTTTATCTTCAAGCTTTGCTATCACCGCCCAAAGTTCAAGCTGCCCTGTTTCCTGCTACTGGAGCATGTCTTCTACTGTGGACAGCCGCTGTTGGTAAGTTTGTAAATCAGTATGCATAGTTTCCACACGAGTGCCTACTAAATCTATTTTGTCTGCTATCTTTTGCAATTTTTTTGTCCATGGATTCTTCCAGAATAACTCTCAGCTCCACCGCTACTTCCATGGCCCTTACTGAGCTCACCGAGGGCCCACCTATTTATTCAGCTTCCGCCATCTTGTCTCCAGCTCGGAAAATTTCCTTGGCGTTTTACTAGACATCATGGGGCAGATGTCACTGGCAACTCTGGGATATTGAACCAAAACTTTTTCCGCTTTCCAAATATGCTAGGAGGTAAACGATGGACGGTCTCCGGGGGTGGGGGGGAATTAACCCATCCAGGCAGGAACGCTCCTCACAAGCACCCGCTCTTGAGCTCAGCATCACGTGACCTCCACTTAATACATTTTTTGATTAGCTTTCGAAGGTAACGCTTCTTCATCATATCGGAAATATCATCTTAGTTTCCTTTCTATGTTTTATTTTCCTTTTATTTCTATTGACTACCTTCAATTTATTGTAAATTTGCTGTCAGTATCATATAGTGTCCCCTAGTTTTAGAGTTACTTAAAGGAGTAAATAACTGTTTCCTATTGATCTGTCTCACCCCACTCATGATTTTATAGACTTCTGTCATGTCCTTTCTCAGTCAACTTGTCTCCAAGCTGAAGAGACCTAACCTCTTTAGAGGCCTTGTTTACTAAGGCACACTTGCAACACCCATATAGTCCTATGGGTGTCTTTAGCATTTAGAATGCACTAAAAATGCTAGCATGCCCTTAGTACAGCTTAGTAAATAGGGCCCTAGATTTTCTTCATAAAAGAGCACTAATCTAGAGGTCTTAAAGGATTACATGGACCACTTTACAGAATACGCTTAGAAAGTTGCACGTGTAAATTCTAATTAGTGCCAATTAATGCTGATAATTTGCTTGTTACTGGCCAATTATTGGTGCCGATGGACTTGTTAAATAATTGTGTGTGCAAATCAGCTATGTGTGCAGATTGGCGCGCGCAACTTTAGTCACCATTTATAGAATCTGGGGGAAGGGGGTAATTCTCTATAGATGCCTAAGTTAGGTGCCAGGATGATGCGCACAAAGTACGGATTCTGTATTGGCAATTCCACACTCAACTGCCATTATAAAATACTAGCATAAGTCCACATTTACATGTCTAACTTTAGATGCAAGTACGTATGCTAGCTCAATGGCTACATGTAAGAAGTTAGGCACATAATTGCTAGTATTCTATGACATGTGCACGTCATTGCTAGGCCCACCTCTGACCCAACACGTGCTCCCAGATCCACACCCCTTGCAGTTGCACACAATTTACAAAATACTGACTAGTGGTGGTTATGCACATACATAACTGCTAATTACTGCCAACTAGTGCCAATTAACACTGATTATAGCCAATAACTGGTTGTTAATTGCCAGTTAGCAGCTACTTATTAAATTCAGTTATAAGCATAACTGACAGCGTTCTGTAACTTGCACACTAAGCATTGTGCACAAGTTTATAGAATTAGTGGGAAATTGCCTAAAAGTAGAGGCACTCTTTCTGTGTATGTACTTTTTATGTAGTTATGAGGTCACATAATTATATAGAAACCCTTTTCTTTGTATTAAACAGGCTTTCTGCACTAAAAAAGCTATATAAAATAACCCCATAGCACCACGGTATCAATGGGTTTAGCCAGAGTATTACTAAGACATTTATGTTATATTCGTGTAGTCCATTTTTTGTTTTACTATTATTATTCTACACCATCCACAATATTATTTTGTTAGTACTCAATAGGAACCTATAGTACTGGAAAACTGAGGAAGGACAGATGTGGTCCCTCTCCACAAAAGCGGAAGTAAGGAGGAAGTTGGGAGCTACAGGCTGGTTAGTCTAACATCTGTGGTAAATTAATGGAAATGCTTCTAAAAGAGATAATAGTGTGGTTTTTGGAATCCACTGGATTGCAGGACTCAAGCCAGCATGGGTTTACTAGAGGCAGGTCTTCTCAGACAAATCTGATTAATTTTTTTGACTGAGATTTCAAAAAAAGCTTTTGACATGGTCCTGCACGGGTAACTTATTAATAAACTGAATGACCTCACTATAAGCTCTAAAGTAACTGACTGGGTTAGAAAATTATTGAGTGGAAGACAACAACAAATAGTGGTAACTGGAGTTCACTGTGGAAAAGGGTGTTACCAGTGGTGTGTCACAGGGATTGGATTTTGGTCTGGTTCTTTTTAACATTTTTGTAATATTGTGGCATGATTTTCTGCCTCTTTATGGATGATACCAAAATCTGCAATAGGGTAGATGGATGGTGTGGATAACATGAGGAAGGAAGGATCTACCAAAGCTTGAGGAATGATTTAGAATTTGGAAACTAAGATTTACTCCTAAATAATACAGGGTCATACATTTGGGCTGCAAAAAGGGAAAGAGGTGGAAAGAGACAATGGGTTTTAATATACAGCCTTTCTATGGTTTTTGAAACTACATTCAAAGTGGTTTACATATTAAATAAAGGTACCTGTAGCAATGGAGGGTTAAGTGACTTGCCCAGAGTCACCAGGAGCTGCAGTGGGAATCAAACCCAGTTCTCCAGGATCAAAGTCCACTACACTAACCACTAGGCTACTCCTCCACATGAGAGAACAGTACAGTATACGGCCGTGTTTTTCACTGCAAGCCACCACTGCCTGTAAGTATGGCCCTTCTGACTCTTCCCCCATGTGTGTTCTCCCACCACCTTGTCCCGAGACTTGCTGCTGGCACTACATCCATAACACATGTGGGGGGCAATGGACTGGGGTTCATGGATAAAGAATGGGTATGAGGATATGGATTTAGGGAGAGATTGTGGGAGACTAGACTTACACAAGTCAATCTAAATGTGCTCAAGCAGCAAGGCTGACCACCATATCATCAGAAGAGGAAGCTACCAAGCCAGCTGCATCAATGGAGGGGGAATCTCCTCATAACCAGTGTGCTGTTCACTTTGCCCAGCAACAGTGTTTTTCCAAAGTAGCCCAAAGTGGTATAAAAAGTAAAGTACTTCTGTGCATGAAAGAAGACTTGGGGTGGGTGATCATATCTTATGATCTTAAGGTGCCCAAACAGGTAGAAAAAGCAAAAGACAGAAGAATGTTTGGGAGCACATGGAGAGAGACGGCCAGCACCTTCAAAAATATAAATGCAGGAAGGAGTCAGTCCAGTCAGAGGGTGACTACTAAAATGGTCAGTGGTGTTCATCATAAAGCATATGGGGACAGACTTAAAGATCTCAATATGTGTACTTTGGAAGAAAGGCGGAAGAGGAGAGATATTTATTTATTTATTAGGTTTTATTTACTGCCTTTTTGAAGGAATTCACTCAAGGCGGTGTACAGTAAGAATAGATCAAACATGAGCAATAGGCAATTACAGCAGTAAAAATATTCAAATAACAATACAAAGTATGGCATAGTATACTACTTACAATTTCAACACAATACATAATAGAACATTTTAATTGATAGTGAAGGGTAAAGCAAAGATGAAACATATAGATATGTAAGAGAGTAAGAAGAGTTAGAAAGTAAGGTGACTAATTTAAAGACAGTTGCACTTGAGATCAGAGAGATGGTTAAATATTATCTCAGCTAGGGTAGGAGTAGATAAACATGTCCCGCTGCAGTATGTGCAGCCTGTGTCACTCCTTGTGTGTGTGAGTGAGACTAACAAGTTAGTCACTTCTTCCATTAAAGGCCTGGTTGAAGAACCAAGCTTCCACCTGCTTCCTGAAGTACAGATAGTCTTGTGTTAAGCGGAGCCTTTCAGGAAGTGCATTCCAGAGTGTGGGGGCTACTCTGGAGAAGGCTCGCTTGTGGGTATCACATCGTGTAATGTCTTTTGGAGAGGGTGTGGTTAGTGATAGTCCTTGAGAGGACCTTAGTGTCCTTGGCAGTGTGTAGAGGATCATTCTATTCTTAAGGTACTCAGGGCCATTTCCTTTACGGGCCTTGAAGATCAAACATAAGAGGTTTAAATTTAGCCCTGTATTGTACTGGTAGCCAATGAAGTTTCTGCAAAAATGGTGTGATGTGGTCACGTCGCTTGCAACCTTCTATGAGTCTTGCTGCTGCATTCTGAATCAACTGGAGCTGGTGCAGGCCCTTTGTAGTCAGACCATTGTATAGTGCATTGCAGTAATCCAGTCTTGATGTTACCATGGCATGCACAACTGGGATAAGATTTACCTTCTCGATGTAAGGAGAGAGACAGCGTAGCTGTCGCAAATAGTAGAAGCAGCTCTTGAAGGTTGCTTGGATTTGGGGAATCAGAGTAAGTGTTGAATCTAACTGTATTCCAAGGTTCCTGACTTGTGATTTGAGGGGGAGTTCATACTTCCCAAAAGGAATTTTGATGTCAGGTATGTATCCACTTGTGTTAGGGACCCAGATAAGCTCAGTTTTACTTGGGTTCAGGCAAAGTTTGTTGTGTTTAGCCCATTCTTGAATTGATGTTAGAGAAGTGATCAGTTTATTCAAGGCTGTAGGTAAGTCAGGTACAGTGGGTATGAGTAGCTGCACATCATCCGCATAGATGTAGAACTGAGTGTCCAATGACCGAGTCAGCTCAGCTAGTGGCTTGAGGTAGATATTGAACAGAATAGGTGACAGTATCGATCCTTGTGGTACCCTGCAGGTCAGTGTCCATGGTGGTGATGAGTTGTTGCCAATCATTATGGATTGTTGCCTGTCTGATAGATAGGATCTGAACCAGGCAAGTACTGTTCCATTGATACCTGTTTCTGTCAGTCGTGCTAGCAAGATATCATGATCCACAGTGTCAAAAGCTGCTGAGAAATCTAGCATTACTAACACCAAGGCGAATCCCCTGTCTCGGTTTCTGTGAAGATCATCTAGTAGGGATATGAGGACCGTTTCTGTTCCACAACCAGGTCTGAATCCAGATTGACATGGATCTAGCCAGTTTCTCTCTTCTAGCCAATCATTATGTTGAATACAGACTGTTTGTTCTATGAGTTTCCCTAGAAATGGGATGTTGGATACTGGTCGGTAACTTTCAAGTTTGTCCTGGTCAAGGGTCTTTAGCGAAGGGTGAACCACTGCCCTTTTTAATGTTGTTAGTAGTTGTCCATTAGAAAGAGAGATGTTCATAATTTTTGTGGTGCCTTCTATGAGGCCCATACTTGCCTGCTGCAGATGGGCAGAGGTTGAAGGGGGCAGGTAGCTGGTCAAAGGTCTCTTAGGATTTTGTCAAGGCTCTCTCCTCTGTCATTGGATTAAAAGTGTCCCATCTGTCTCTGTCAGGAGGAGGTGAGTTTGTGCACCTCTGGTTAACTGGTTGGGGACTGGGTGGGATTGCCTGTAAATCCTGGTGGAGATTTTTAATTTTGTTGGCAAAGTATGCAGAAAAATCACTACAGTTCAGTTTAGACTAGGTAGGCTAGTTCTGTTGTGGGGGTTGCAGTAGGCTGTTTACTATACTGAAGAACTGCTTGGTTGAACTGACAGCCTGTGCAATGCATTGAAATACTGTTTTTTGGTTGCTATTAAGGCTTGACGGTACTTTGTCGTGTGCTTGCTACAGTTTAGCCTGTCTTCATCCAGGTGAGACTTATGCCATCTCCTTTCCAGTTTCCGTCCTTCGCGTTTAAGAATCTGAAGTTCTGGAGAAAACCAAGGTGAGCGTTTGTGAGTGGGGCATAAGACCTTTTTTAGTAGTGCTGTTTTCTCTAAGATCTTGGCTAAGTTTGTATTCCATATGTCAATTTGTTCTGACACTGTTGCCTTTTCATCCACATGTGGATACTACTACTACTACTACTATTTAGCATTTCTATAGCGCTACAGGCATACGCAGCGCTGTACAAACATAGAAGAAAGACAGTCCCTGCTCAAAGAGCTTACAATCTAATAGTCCAAGGCCTCTAAGAAATTCTCAACGGTCAGCTTTTTTTTTTGTCTCTGATCTCCTTCCAAACTCTGGGAGGTGCCATTTGTTTCAGGTGATCATTTAGGGAAAATTTAATTAGAAAACGGTCTGACCATGATAGTGGTGTTATTTCAATACTGTTGTCTCAGAATTCTGGGATATCCACCACTTTGTAGAATACCAGGTCTAGTATGTGACCCTTTTCAGGGGTTGGAGAATTGATCACCTATGTAAATCCTAGTGCTCAGGGCTGCCGAGAGGGGGGCAGAGGGGACAAAATTCCCTGGGCCCGAGCCTCCAAGGGGGGCCCCGGCACCAGGGTCAGGCCGCCAGCGCTGCAGTCCCCGGTCTCACCTGTCTGCCTCCTCGGCTGCGGGCCCTCTGCATTCAATGCGGCAGCCACAGATCGCCTCCCTTCGGGCCTTCCCTCCGTGTGTCTTTCCCTCGCGGAAACTGGAAGTTACGTCAGACGAGGGAGGGACACAAGGAGGGAAGGCCAAGCGATCTGCGACTGCCGCTTTGAATGCAGGGGGCCCGGAGCCATGGAGGCAGGCAGGGGATTGCAGCAGTAGGGGGAGCGATGGAGGGCGGAGGCAGTGGTGGGGGGCGGGGCGGCCTTGCCCCGGGCCCGGCCTAGTCTCTCGGCGGCCCTGCTAGTGCTGTCATCTTGTCCAAAAAGGCAGCTGTGGTGGTATCTGAGGTTTTGATGTGTAGACTGAAATCTCCATGATCACCAACCTAGGGTAATTCAGGGTCACTTGAGTAATCAGGTCTAGGAGTTCTTGCACAGATAATGTGTTGTTATAAGGTGCTCGGTATACCATGAGCAGCCAGATTGGTTTCTCCTCTTCAAGTTGGATTAAAAGAGATTCTGATTCATGTAGCTGGGGGATGGATATTGTGCGCAGTTTGATTGTATCCCGAATCAAGACTGCTACCCCTCCAACCTGTCTTCCCAGTCTTGGTTGATGTTGGATGTTGAAACCTGTTGGGCATAGTTCAGCCACTTGTAAACCCCCACTTTCATCTAGCCAAGTTTCACTTATTCCTAGCATGTCAAGATGCTGTTCATCTATGGCATCATGGATCACCAAGGACTTCTTTGCATCTGATCTGGCATTCACCAGTCCTACAGTTCCCAATGGTGGTCTAGGGGTGCTGGGGGTAGCTTTGGTGTGGCAATGAGTTGATCTTTTAAGTACTGTTATGTAGGTGTTTGACCTCTTGCACTTTTGCCTTCTCTTTGGTTGGTGGGGATTCTGGTTTCCTCTCCCACAAACCACTGGGATGCTCGAAGTCTCATGGTCTGCAGGACCAAGGCACATTTTTTGTATCAGAAGCTAGTTAGGCAAATTTCACTGGGTGGCACTGCAGTCCACCCTGTGGAGCTCACCCTGTGGATCAGCAATCTTACTAGTTTGCAATGCAGGGTTAAGGCTTTAAATAATCTAAAAGAACAGACCTTTTTAAAGTTGTAAATTCAGACCAGGCCTGCAAGATCAAAGGCTTCCAGCAACAGAGAAACAAATGGCTTTACTTCTATGTGAATTTCTTTGAAGACTTAAGGCAGAGGGGTTGATGGCTGATTTAATTTTAAAGAATCTAACAGATTCAGAATTTTAGAAATAGTTATATAGTTAAAATAAATTTTTAATTCACGGATTGCAGGTATGAACTTTATAGATTCTGGTTCTGATATCCTTGGAGGGTCCAACTGATGCAGGTTGCTGTAGGCTTTTTCTTTGTTCTCCTGGAGGAGGGTTAGATGTAAATATAGATCCAGCTCCGATCACAGGGCATGAGGAGAGTTATTTGTAATGTGAAGGGAAGATACAATTTCCTTTCTCTAGCCAAAATAAATGAAAGAAATTCAAAGTAAAATTGAGGACTGGTGTCTCAACACAGACTGAGTAGAAGTCAGTAAAAGTTTGGGTTGTAAATAAGCAGAAACTGTATTATTTAAGTTGCAGAGCCTGATGTGAACCCAGACAGCCAGCCACCTAGCCCAAAGCATTATTTTATTTAAATATACCTCCATGAGTTGCACAGGAGGCGGGTCTCTTCCAATTGGAACAAGGAGGCAGAAGATGAAGGTGAAAGGGAATAGACTTAGTAGTAATCTATTCTATGGGAATTCTTCTTTACAGAAAGGGCAGTGGATGTATGGAATGAGGTGGTGGAGACAGAGCAGTTACCTATTTCCAGATGGGAGATTTAGGTCAGTCCTGGATTTCTAACAACCCTAACCTGACATATTGTGGGATCCGGAGTAGTCATTCCAATTGGTAGAATCACAGATTACAAGTACCACATGGAATTGGAATGTAAGTTCAAAATCAGATCTGAGAAAAAGGTTTCCCTCCTGAACCTGGGTAACTTGGTAGCTCTGTAGAGATGAGAACTGTATCTCAATTCCAAAGAAAGAATGGGGCAAGTACAGAGGATCTCTAAGTGAGAGAAAGGAATAGTAGAGATTAGTAGTTGGTAAGGAGAGACATCATTTTCTACTTTTCTAAATTTAATATGTTATCATCCAGCAGGACTGAACAAAACAAGGTAAATAAGATTGCTTCAGAATCCAGCTGAAGAATGCTCACCTCACTCATGGTAATGAACATGCATCTGAACTGGCTGGTAGCTGCAGGATATA
This sequence comes from Microcaecilia unicolor, assembly GCF_901765095.1. Lineage (NCBI taxonomy): Eukaryota > Metazoa > Chordata > Amphibia > Gymnophiona > Siphonopidae > Microcaecilia > Microcaecilia unicolor. Next base: position 169,568,589 of record NC_044034.1, on the reverse strand, counting down.
AGATTGCAATAATAATAATAATTTTATGAACCACACCTTTTGTTTCTCTCCTATTACTTCATTTTCTCAGGCTTCTACCTCCTCACTACCTAGGCTACCATATTTCAAACCTGAAAATCAGGGAGTGGTTACAGTGAATAAGCAAACAACTTTGTAGGGTTGAAAACTAGCTCCAGATTCGCCCGACAGGGTTGATCCAGTCCTGGGCTTACCCTAATGCATACAGGGACTTGTAGCATTGCTTTTATTAGGGAATCTAACGGGGCAATCAGAACCACAAGTACCAGTATACAATGGGGTAAGCCCAGAACTGGATCAACCCTGTTGGGCGAATCTGGTTCTAGCTGGCAACCCTACTTTCAATTATACATAAGTATCAAGTTACCTAGTTCCAGGAAGAAGACTTTTTGATCAGCTCCGTTTCATCTATGCAGATGATGTCTTATAAATTGATTGTGCTGACTTCTCTTTTCAAGGTACCAAATGGTGGAACTCTCTACTGAATACCATCAAATATCAAGAAAATTACTTACTATTTCGCAAATTATTGAAGTCATTCCTCTTTAGGAAATTTCTTTCCACAGGGGAACTTCACCAGGCTTAGTTTAGGATTACAGTTCTACACAAGTTTGTGTTATCTTGGTGGTGTTTATCTTTGGAATTGTTTTGTACTTTTGTTAAGTGTAATGAATTATACATTGTTTTCCTCATATTTTTGTTTTTACTGTGCTCTGTAAGCCACATTGAATCTGAGGTTGCTTGGGATAATATGGGGTATAAATGTCATAAATAAATAAATTTAAATCCCAAATGTAATGTGGTATTTATAGTAGAGAATGACATGGGGATGGGGACAGAGTCTGTGGGGATGGGGCAGGGAAAGAGCCTGCAGGGACGGGGACAAACTTTGTCCCCATGTCATTCTCTACTTTGAAGGCTTTTATGAATTGGACATTATTTATATTTGAGTGATGCAGGCAATGAGTTGATTTTTTGGAAAAACAAGCAAAAGTGACGGCCACAACTGTCAAAATTTGCAGGGGGGATCCTGTGCATTCCTTCTAATTTACAGCTCTTGATTCTATCCATTGGAATTAATGCTATCGGTCCCATAATGCACCAGGATAGGAAATAAGCAACTTGGCAATAAGCACCCTTTGCCATTCCACCATATGTGCTCCCCCAAATAGTTTGCTGGCAAACACTTCTAGTGTTAAAAGGTACTCAAAACTATTTTAGGGTACTTTTATAAAGGGGACCTATTTTTAAAACACTTGAAAAAAATTATCAATTTTGTAAAGGCAACAAACGCAAAAGTGGCTTTATAAAACAGTGTCCTAGCCTAGAATGATGCATATAGTTGCGCACAAATAATCTCTCACAAACTTTCACCTGCTTCTAGCCTGGTGCAAATTTCTGTATATATTCCATGCGTCTGAGACATGCATCTCTTGAAGTAAAAATAATAATAATAATAATAATAATCATCTTTCAAATAGTCAGTGTCTCGCGTAGGTGGCCGCCAGCTCATCTGTTTCTCCCTCTCCCTAAATATCACTCCCCATCGCGCTCTTCCTTTTCATGCTACCCATCCTGACTCCTGCCTTTCTCTGTCGCGCCCTCCCAACGAAGAACGAAAAGGGTTCAAGGCTTTAATTTTGTCAACATCATTGAGTTTTGCACTCACGTCCTGTCTTTCCTTACGCTGCTGTCCTTGCACTATCTGTAGGTCATGCGGGGAGTCAGGGACTGATCCGGGCCACCGGTGGTCACTGGCCTCCCTCACTTAGGGACGCCGTAACCTAGCAACAAATGCCTGTCACGTGCCTTCAATGCACCGAGGCTTGCGGCACTGTGCGCGCGGCCGGCAGTGGAACGCGTGTGTACAGGGGAGCGTGCGCGTGGCGATCTCCCAGTTTCTCC